>NW_006271972.1:2744275-2836829 GCF_000225605.1 Cordyceps militaris CM01
ACGTACGCGGTCAACATGCTGGCGGCGTGCCACGCGCTGCACCTCCTGCAGGTGGCGGACCGGGAGTCGCACGCCGTGGCCGAGGCGCGGGAGACGGCGGCGCGGCTGCAGCGGGAGCGGCGCGCCGTCGGACGCGTCTTCGAGACGAGCCGCGACATGTACGAGGTGCTGCGCCTGACGATGGACCTGTGGCGGAGCAACAAGGACGACATGGACGCGTACCTGCACGGCCTCAAGCAAAAGTACCGCGCCATCGGCGGGCTGCAGCAGGACTGCGAGGACTATGTCGACGTGGGCCACGTCGAGGACACGGTCGAGGAGACGCTGCAGATGATGCAGGCGTGCCAGCACAGGTTCGAGGAGGCGCAGAAGAAGTGGTGGGATGCGAAGCAGGAGTATCAGAGCGAGCAGCCGGATCTGCGTATGAGTTCTCCTGAGGACTATGGTGTCGATTCTGAGTAGTGTGCATGCTCAAGGCCTGACCTGGAGGCTGTGATAGTGTTAGATGAACAGATAACCAGTACTAAATATACTTCGGCATTCATATATACTTTAGCCTGGCAGCAGTGGGTGTCATGTTTTACCAAAGGAACTTGACCTATTTTCCACCGTCCTGAGCATCCATGTGGCACTCATCGCAAGACGTTGTTTGTAGTCATCGCCGTCGCACATTATCGCCAACACTTTAGCTTTTCTGCTGTCATCTTCGGGAGTACATCTATCCATTGGGCGAAGACTACAAAGAAAAGAAAGGTTGCTGCCGACAGTTTTCTGACATTCGGCCACTCAATAAAAGCCTCGGTACACGAGAGCTTCCTTTGTAAGTTGCCGCCACCTGAGCAAGACTGCGTCAGTCGTGTGAATCCGGGCTGAGTAACTGCACGACTGGCGACCCAGGCAAAGTGACTTGTTAGATGACGATTATCCAATTCACTGCGCCTACTGTGCCTAATAAGCAACACGTGTGCCGGCGGCAGTGAATGGCGAGAGTAACGTTCTTCCCGTTACTGCAAACGGCGGGTGGCCAGCAAACGTATAAATGCTTCGTCAGGTCGAACCCTGCGGGAATTTGGACACATGTTCTTTCCTTTCACATCACCACCTTTCTGGATATCTTTGTCCTACAGAGTGCTTCGAAGATCTTGCGGCTCTTCAGAGCTGCCACACGTTACCCTCTCCGCGTTCTGATTTCGATTTGGTTTCCTGAAGAAACTCACGCCCATGCAAACCACAGATTTCTTACGTTAACCTGCCAAAAGAGCGTCGACATCAACCCAGCGAGGAGGTACGTCAGGCCATTAGGCAGTGCTGGTGCTTTGTTCTATGGGGTTTCATGGGTGCTTTCCAACTGACCTTCTTTTCAGCTGCTCTTATCTATCCGGTCTTGCGTCTCGATACAGAATTATGGCAGCCGAGCACTTCCGAATCGTTAAGGATCGGATAATAGACCACTTCTATTCGGCAGGACACACCTCAGTCGACGGAAAAGAAACTGACACGGACCATCCACTCCATGACCTCTTCGCAGAAACTTATCGTCTGGCTGAGAAAATCCTTTGCTTCGATAATTTATACTGCCAAAATCTCGAAGACATTACGAGGTGTCGACGAGAAATATGCCGTCGACTTGACGATGCCGAAGAGGTGTACGCGACGAAAGGCACCACGGCGGCGCCGAAGGACCTTGAGGTCCGCCTTAAGGAATCTCTGCCTGACCATGCCATACTCTTGGCTATGCGATTCGCCACAATCAACAAGAGCGAAAACGTGGATATCATCAACCGACTCGCAAGGATGAATGCTCTCCACCTCTGGCAGGTGCCCTGGATCCAGGTCACAGGGGCGGGAATTGCCGTGGTCGACGTTGGCTCTGACACGAAGGGCATCTCGACCGAGAAGGCCGGCTCCAGCATTGGAAACGCGCTCGCAGTCGGCCTGACCGAGGTTCAACACCAAATCAAGGACGCCAAGAACGCCAAGGAGGACCTCGAAAAGCAGCTGGAAATTGTCGAACGGGTCGAGGCTGCGGCGCTCCAAGCTTCGGATGCCATTATGAAGGCCCAAAAGACATTGGCAACAATTCAATCTTTGAACTGCTGAGCTGGCCCATACGCCTGCTAAGAATGGACCTTTGAAATCACGAGAAAGGATAACGCACAAAAAAAAAGCCAAGGAAAAAGGCAAAGGAAACACGAAAAGGAAACATGCAAAGAAGGAATCAAAATACTCTATGGCTATAGTTGCTACATGAAATCAGACAAACTCTAGATCTACTATCCAAACACCAGGCAAAATGCATACATGCGCGTGAAATCGATTAAACCGCGACAAACGGTCCGCGGTACTTGAAGTGGGATGCCGCGCTCTTGTCGGCCGACGTCGTCGCAACCTGCTTGCGCTTGGGGAAACCATCAAAGGAGCGGGCATACGTAGCCACAGTGTGCGCAATAAGCTATTCACAAGTCAGCAACCCATCATCCAAAACCGCATACACATTCTCTCACCTTTGTGTTGGTCTCCCAGGCCTCCAGATTCAAGTTGCTCACGTCGTCGCCAATCTGGTGATAATTCTTATCGTACCACTCGCCCGCGACGCCGCCAAACAGCGCCACCTCGTGCGGCGTCTTGACGCCCTCAGCGCCGGTGCTCCAGCCGCCGGCGGGGATGCCATTGTCGATGAAGCCGACATAGTCGCTGCGGCCGTCAAACTGGCTAAACGTGTGGTTCAGGCCGTGGCTCGTGTACCAGTCGACGACGAGGTCGCGCAGCTCCTCGGAGCCGGCGGGGTTGGCCGCGTTGGTCGCATTGTACACCTGGTACGCGTAGTTGGGGCTGGCCAGCATGTCGAGGTCCACAAACACGCGCACCTTTTGGTTCTCGGCCGGCGACAGCGAGTTGGCGTAAAACGTCGAGCCAATCAGCCCCTCCTCCTCGGCCGACCACCACGCGAAGCGCACGCAGTTGCGCACCTTAAACCTGGTCAGCTGCACCGCAATCTCGAGCAGCGACAGCGAGCCGGAGCCGTCGTCGTTGATGCCCGGCCCGGCCTCGACGCTGTCGCTGTGGCCGCCGAGCACGACGCAGTTGTCGCCGTCGCCGGCCGTCGTCTGCGCAATGACATTCTTGGTATGAACCGTCTCTACCGCGGCGTCAATGTACGCAATCGCATCGATGCGCTCCCCGGCGACGAGCCGGCGCGCGAGCGCCGCGCCGCGGCTGTGCGTGATGCCAAACGTGGCCACCTGGTGCGGCGTCGGGTCGCCGAGGGTGCCGCTCACGTCCTCGTCGTCGGTGTTGTAGATGATGGCCGCCTTGGCGCCGGCCGCGCCCGCGAGCTCCGACTTGGTGCCGAACGCGCACTCGCCGCGCTGCACGAGCACAATACCGCCCTTGGCTGCCGCCGGGTAGTCGCCCGCCGCGCAGCCGGTGCTGGCGGCGAGTACGAGCGGCCCGTGGACGGGCTCGTTGCCCTTGGTCGGCGGAGTGCGGCTGAACGGGGTAGCGTCGGCGTAGACGGCGTCGCCGACGACGAGGTGCGACTCGTAGACGGTGCTGGTGACGACGGGGAACGTCTGCGTCGAGACGGTGTAGTACGTTCCGAGCGAGTGGAGCGTGTCGATGATGTACTTGATGGTGCCCTCGTGGCCTGTTTGTTGTCCATGTTAGTTGACGGATAGGGCACCAGACAGGGACACTGAGCTGACCTTTGCTGCCAATGACGCGCGTCGGGCGGTTAAAATCAGGCTCTGAGAGCCGGGCAATCTGGTACAGCTCGTCGGCGCGCTTGGACAGGTTCTCGATGCGCACGAGGTCCTGCAGCTTCTGCGAGTCGACGACGAGCGGCCGCGGGTGTCTAAGGGGGTTCTGGGCGGGTGGCAGCCCGACAGCCTGGACCGAGGCCGCGAAAGCAGCGGCCGCGAGAGCGATGCGGGTGATGGCAGGCATTTTGAATGTGATGAGCCAGAGAAGAGGGTAGGTGTAAAGAGAAGCGTGGAAAGGGGAAGAGAAGAAAGGTGAAGAGGGTGAAACAATCGCATCCGAGACGGGCGGGCGTCAGAGCGCAGCGGAATGGCGCCATTAGACTGTGAGGGCTTGATGCAGAACACTAACTATCGTACACTATCGTACCTGAGATCCCGCTACCCGTGCGGCTGGTTGGTGTGCGGCCCCAGGTCAGCAATAGCGGCTCACTCGTGAATTTAATATCAATACATATTTGCTGTATGCACCGACCTCTCATTTTTACTCCTCATCGTCGTAATACTCTTCCTCATCAGAAATATCCTGTCACTCAAGTCAGCAAACGGACTCGGATAGCGAGGCGCCGAGGCCAGCATGTCTGCGTCGTGCACCCTGTGGACTTCCGGGTCTGGTCGCTCATCCTTTTAATAATACTATTTACTTAGCTAATTTTTAATATTTAAAGTTCCCTTTTATTATTCTTAACTTATTAAAGACTTACCTTTATAAGAGAATAATATAGATTTACTTAGATAACTCCTTATTAAATACTCTTAGAATCTAGTAAGCAATTTTATAAGGCTTCTCTTTATTATTAATTCTATTTATTCTTTTTTTATTATCTTTATACTAAACCCTAACTAATATTTAAGGAATAATAACTATAAGGTTTACTAATAATACTAACCTTCTTAGTATAGCTATAAGGGTTAGGTTGGATTAGGTAGAAAAGTAAGGAAGGAAAAAGGTAGGTTATATTGCTTGTTAAGACTAAAGCTTATCCCCTTTTTTCTTCTAGGAAATATCCCCCTTATTTTATAATAACTAAAAGGAGGATAACCTGTCCTTTCGATTAGAGTTCGAATACTATTCGAATACTAATTGAAACTCGTACGAGTCGGTCCCGTTCCTACGGGTCCGCTCGGGGTCTCGATTCGGGCTCGACTCACGTGTGGGTCTCGCCAATCTCGTGACCGATTCTTCCTCGGGCTAACTCCGGGCGCCCCTTCGCCTTGTAGCTGATTAGTCATCTCGTACGATTCGCACTCGCCACGGATCCTCAGCCACCACGCGTCTAATGCTGGTGGCACCAACTTCGCCAGTAGCGTGTAGTCCCCCAATTGCCGGGGTTCCTCATAATCGTAGGTACCGAATCGGGTTCGATTCGGATCGCACCCATCGGGGTGTTACAATAGCCTTAACCTAAGACTAAGTTAAAGCCTAATTATAATAGGTATAGACTATTTATACTAAGTAGTTAGTAACTTATATCTTAATATTCTCTATTCTAAAATTCTAGCTTCTTGATCGCGCAACATAGTGACTCCTTCGCTGCCACCAGAATTTGTTGGCTCCAGCAGGTTGCCATGCCAACCATTGCTTGGGCGCGCTTCGGGTCCGGGTCCAATGGCGGCGTTGTGACCGGGAGGGTACATGTCCGATACTCATCTAAAATAGCTTTTCTCCCGTCTGCTCTTTTACATTCCAAGCACTTACCAAAAAGGGAACATTGCTCCTTCTAAGTTGCATCACGAGTCCTTGACACTAGCTACTCATTCTAGTGCGGCTGAACGTCGAGCGCGAGACATCGGGGCAAGTGGGCAGTCAGTCCTTCAGAAACCCGTCGCCGGTAAGAATGCTTTCTTTTCATTGTCAATGAACCTCTGTACGTCGAGTACGTTACTGAGACTGTTGTAGCAGCTAGGCCAACAACCATAAACTATGGGGTTGCTATCCGGTGCGCTGCGACCGCGGCAGCAACAACAACAATTACCAGTCTACCAACGGCCCACATCACCTTCGAAGGAGCAATACTCGGACGAAGACGACGACTACTATTCCGATGAAGAAGACATCCCCTCGTCCTCCTCACAGCCGAGCCACTCTGGTTACAGCTCACGGAGCGTCTCGGACACAATGAGCGGTCGTGGTAATGGTGGCCTGCTCCTTCCAAAACGACCCCAGAACAGGTCGGCAAAGGGCTATCTTAGCAGATATCGCTTTCGATTACCGACAAAATTGACACGATACGTGCTCCTCCTCGTCCTGGGTACCACATTTCTCTTCATCTTCTCGTTGGTACGGGCCAGCCAGGTCGAAAACTGGAAAGTTGTCAACGGCCAGGTACCGACACGGCCAGCACCTCCGCCGGCGTGGGAGAAGTTTCCCTTCCTGGAGCGATATTATGGTGGAATCAGAACGCTAGTGCCGCTCAACGAGAGCGAGCCTGAGTATCCCCGCGAGAACGAACCCATTCCTCTGGGGGGGCCTGGCTCGGGGGAGGGGGAAGCGGGGGATGAGGAGGATGAGAAGAGATCCGAAACGCAGACCGAGAGGAGGGTCGCGACTGTCGAGAAGAAGGCGGTTCCTCCGAGCATGGCCTGGAGCGACTATCATGATCGATCGGTAGAACCTGATGTAAAGGAGTGCTTCATTGATGCGGCAAATCAGATTCGGGTTCCTGAGCTCAGGTACTACACCGGCCGACCTCATGGCTTCCCGAGTCACATTGGTGGCTCATACGAAATGCTCAACCTGCCGGAAGACATCTGCTTCGAGCGATACGGCCGCTACGGTCCGTATGGCTTTGGCTACTCGTCTCGCCGAGGCGGTCTCGGCACAGGCGAGCACAGCGAAAACGAAGGCGCTGAACTGGTCTGGAACAACAGATCCCACGTGGACTTTAGGAACGTGGACTGGGCAGAGGCTCAGCGCCGCTGTTTGCGGTCCAACGCGCACAAGTTCAAGGCCGTACCGACCAGAAAGATTGGTTTTCAGGGATTTATCAATGCTGTGCCCGAGTCCGAGAAGAAACATAGACGTGAAGAGGCGGAGGCTGCCACGCCCACCTTGGCGACGGAGACGGAAGCAAAGGTATCCCCGGAAGGTTCCGAAACTGCTGGTAGCGACAGCATCACAAAGACTGGAAGGACCGCCATTGTTTTCCGCTGCTGGGACGAGTTCTTGTTCCGAGAGGACGACATTGCGAATCTACGATCAATGATTATGGAGCTCTCGCTCGGTTCTGGCGGCCGCTATGATGTGCATCTCCTCGTCCAGGTCAGGAATGACGCCGCCTACCCCGTCTGGGCGGACCAAGAAGCCTACGAGCAGCGCATTCGCAATGTCATCCCCAAAGAGTTTCAAGGCCTCGTTACATTGTGGACCGAGACGCAAATGCTCTCGCTCTACCAGGGCATCCACGACAAGTGGACGGTCGGACCGGATCATTCCGTCCACGGCTCCTACCGCGGCCTTGTCATGGCCATGCAACACTTTGCCTACCTCCACCCCGAGTACGACCACTTCTGGCACTGGGAGATGGATGTCCGCTACACCGGCCACTACTACGACCTGCTCACCAAGATTGAGTCGTGGGCCAAAGAGCAGCCGCGTAAAGGCCTGTGGGAGCGCAACGCGCGCTTCTACATCCCCGCGACGCACGGCTCGTGGGACGACTTTAAGCACCTCGCACGTGTGCAGACGGAGACGGGTACGGTATCAGCAGACAATATCTGGGGCAACCTACCTACACAGAACGAGGGCCCGTCGTCGCAGCCACGCAAGGGCGATCGTTCTGTCTGGGGCCCGGTCCGGCCCGGCGATGAGAACGACTGGTTCGAGCACGAAGACGACCCCGTGCCACCGACGACGTACGAGAGCGACAAGTATCAGTGGGGCGTCGGCGAAGAGGCCGACTTCATTACCCTCAACCCCATGTTCAACCCCGAGGGCACGACGTGGGGCCTGCGCGACGACATTACCGGCTTCAACGAGTCGCATCCGCTGCCGCCGCGCCGCGCGAGCATCATCACGACGTCGCGAATGAGCCGCCGGCTGCTCCTAGCGATGCACCGCGCGACGACGTTCAAAAAGCAGTTTGCCTTTGCCGAGATGTGGCCGGCGACCATGGCGTTGCAGCACGGGTACAAGGCCGTCTTTGTGCCGCACCCGCTCTTTGTCGACCGCAAGTGGCCCGTCGAGTACCTGGCGAGCACGCTCAACGCGGGCCACAACGGCGCGGCCGGCGGTGCCCGCGCCAGCGTCTACGGTGCCCGCGAGCACAACCTCCGCGGCCTCTCGTGGTTTTACAACACAGGCTTCGCGCCCAACCTGTACCGCCGCTGGCTCGGCCTGCGCGTGAACAATGACGGCGGTGACGAGTTTGAAAAGACGGAAGACACGAGCCGGCAGGGCATGGGTGTCGGCGCCATGCCCGGTGGCGAGGGCCGCATGTGCCTCCCTCCCATGCTGCTGCATCCCATCAAGGAGGTGGAACTCGCGGTCGAGGCACCCCCAGAGGAGGGCGAGGAGGAGCTCGAGTCGGACCCTACGGCTTGAAGGAAAGTAAAGGATACCCCCTCTTGTCATTTTGTTCTTTATTTGCCATGTTGAGCATGTAGGTCGTTTATTGTTGAGAGCTCTGATGCAGAGTTGAAGCGCAATTTAGCATGATTTTACGATCCCAAGTACTCAAGCACAAGTAGTCCATACACTCGGTATCCATTCTCTCCCATGCCTTTCAAATAATACAGGCGGCTTAAAACGTCGTAGCTTTCTCCCAAACATTTTTCCATCCCATCATTGTCCCCTCCTTGTACGCCTGCTTTGTGTGTGGTTTCCTCGCAACAAGCTCTTATGACAAGTTGCGGGTAATTAATAAGAGCTGATTCCCCCAGTTTATGAAACATGCGGCCCTCGAGGCCGAATTTTCTTTGAGGCGTTCACTTTGTTTCAGTGTCGGTGCTTTGCAAAAAGATGACATCAATATCTCCTAGTCCCTGTTCTACAACATGTTTTCCATGCGATGGAGAAGAGAGTCTTAGACAACACGCTTGACCTCGAAGAAGCGACGGAGCCACCAGACCTGGAAGAGGGACTCGCCGACGACAACGCCAATAACGAAGATGTTCCACCACTTGACGCGGCCATTTGTGCTCTCGGCGGTGTTGCGGTGGGTGCGTTCGCGCATGACGATGTACTGCTGCTCGTCCTTGACCTCGGCGAGCAGCTCCGAGAGACGCCTGACTAGAGTCGTTGTTAGCAAGGACACGTGAACGGATTGGACCGGGTCTGAGTCAACGGCATACCTTCGGCATCCAGAGGATCGGACTGGTACTCGGTCTCGCTGACGTAGACGACACCGTGGACGTTGAAGGAGACCTCCTTGCTGTTGGCGCCCCAGTGCTGGTTGCCGAAGCAGTAGGTGTATTTGCCGTCGTACTTGGCGTCAAAGTTGTGGTCGCCGTTGGACACGGACTTTTCGTTGATTTCGTACTGGCCGACGGGGTTGGTAATCTGTCATGATGGTGCTGTGGTTAGTTGTGACTCAAACCTTCAGGACAAACGTCATCTGCCTAGCAATCATGATTGCGCGGGTGACCATCAAGACACGTATGAACAACTATTCCATGCCAGGCAGACACTTGCAGGGGCAAGGGAGTGTTGCGCGGGAGGGGATGGGGGGGGGCGTACCCAAAAGTCGATGTCGAGGTTGCCGGCGCTGCCAAACTCGCGGTCGCCGACCTGGTAGGTGACGCTCATCTTGTCATCCTTGTGCAAGCTCTCGTGAAAGCACTCGAGGCCGTGGGCAGGCAGGACAATGTTGTGCGCGGAGGCGGTTGAGGCGGCGATGGCGACGGCGAGGACGGCCCTCGTGGCGGAGAGGAAGTGCATTGTGGATTGAGATTGGAAATATGGACGCCGATGCTGAAAAAAGAACCCAGAGAGAGAGAGAGAGAGAGAGAAAGTCGGGTTGGGCGCGCGGGCGGAATCAATGGCAATGGGCTTGGAGAAAGGGAAGCTCTGGCTCCTTGGATTTAGACGTGGATCCACGTATCGCGAATTGACACCTTTGCGCAAGACCAGAGGCGTTCCAGGAGCTTGCTATTGGTGGTTGCAGAGCCTCGTAGTTGAACCACTGTCCAGCCACTGTGGCTTGTGCGTAGTCCGTCCATAACAGGTACTAAGGTACCTACCGTGGCCTGTGGTGGCTCTCTCCCCTGCCCTGAAATTCAGGAGAGAAGATGGGCGGTCGCCGGGAGGAACCACAGTTTTGCGGATGCGGTACCGGAGCAGTACTTATTGAGGCGGGCGCTTTTGGCGTCGCTCTTGGTGTAGTCGCGTGCTCGGTGCAGGTCGCAGTGGAGTACAGTGGCAAGGAACGACTTTTTGTTTTCCTTTCCGACCGCCCCCCCCCCTTCAGACATCCGCTGAGCCCCTGTAGTTCCCAAATCTTGCAGGCCACTCACCCCTAAATTGTCCGCAGTTTAGTGGCCGCACTCCCTTGAGCTGCCCAACAAGAAGTGAAGTGGGCGCTGGAAATAGGGGAAATGCAAATTCGCGAAGAGCGGCGCCTGGTGGCACCTGGAGGGGTTCCTGTCACAGGGAAGTCGGCTGCTTGTGCAGGCTGTCCTGTCACCTTGTGCTTTGACCTGAACGCTTGGCTGGTGCTGGGCGGCCAGTGGCAACTGGCTCCCTCTCTCAGCTACAGGGAAGAAAAAAAAAGGTTCCGCTGTTGTTCTACACCGACAAAGCCTCCGGAGCCCCCCCAAAACATTAATCCCACCACAATCCAAACATCCTTTTTTTTGTGTTGCTTCTACACCCCTCCGACCTTCCAACGACGAACGCCCGACGAAAGAGTGAGTTGAAAACCCGCCGCCCCTCCCATTTCATCCTACATCGCCCTGCCTGCATACTTGTCGCTTTCCGTCCTGCTGGCTCTCCATCTACCTACTCCCGCCATTCGCCCGCCTGGCCTCTTACCTGCTGCCTGCGATTGCTCCAGAAAGAGGCCCTCCTTGCCCCCACACACGGCACCCAAAGATGACAACCCACGCATCGCCGCTCCGGTCCCAGCTGCTGCTGCCTGATCCAAGAGAGATTGTTTGATTCCGCGGCCTGGAAATCGCTCGAGCCGACGGCGCTGCCTGGCCATTTCGACTGGAAAGGTGTTCATGTGCCCATGGGTGGCGCGCGAGGCACATCTGTCCTCTGCGCCGCCATTGGGATAAATGGCTCGACATTGCGCGTCACGGCATCTCGCTGACCAGCAAGTGGAAGCACAGTCATCAATCCTACCCTTCATCAATTTCCCGTATTCACAACAAAGTTGGTTGATTTTTTCCTGCCCTCCTCCAATCGCGCATTTGCCTGCATCACCTAGCTGGCGTCATTGTTGGATCGGAGAGCGGGCCTGAAAAAACCCCTCCTTAGTTAAGCCATCCTCCGCCGCTAAACTAACCCGTGGCAACTAGACACTTCTCTTTCTCTCCCTCGTCAATCATCCCACCAAGACCACCCCCAAAACACGTCTACCTTACCTTTCCCGCTGAAAGCGTTGTCGTAGGCTCCGTCGCCAAAAGTCGCAAACATGGGTCTCGCTTTTTCCAAGTTGTTCGATAAGTTGTGGGGGAAGAAGGAGATGCGAATTCTCATGGTCGGTCTCGATGCCGCCGGTAAAACCACCATTCTCTACAAGCTCAAGCTTGGCGAGATTGTCACCACTATCCCTACCATTGGTACGCTCTCTCGATCCTGTCCGCCGCGCTTCCGCGCATTTTTTTTTTTTTTCGAATGAAGCGCGCGTCGTGATGCACCTCGGCCTCGGCTGCTCCGTCTCCGCGACTAACCCGCCCCCTTAGGCTTCAACGTCGAGACCGTCGAGTACAAGAACATCCAGTTCACCGTCTGGGATGTCGGTGGTCAGGACAAGATCCGTCCCCTCTGGAGACACTACTTCCAGAACACCCAGGGTATCATCTTCGTCGTCGATAGCAACGATCGTGACCGTATCGTCGAGGCCCGCGAAGAGCTTCAGCGCATGCTCAATGAGGACGAGCTCCGCGACGCCATCCTCCTGGTCTTTGCCAACAAGCAGGATCTTCCTGTGCGTATTCTCCTGCGTCTAGTCGCGCGCCCATCTACTCTCAACAACCTGAACTAACCTGTGCGCTTACAGAATGCCATGAACGCCGCCGAGATCACTGACAAGCTCGGCCTCCACAGCCTGAGACATCGCGGTTGGGTACGTCCATGTTCCTTCGCATCACGCTTCACGCTTCATTTCTCTACCCTGCGCAGCCTTTTTTTCTTTCGCTAATCGACATTTCAAAATAGTACATCCAGTCCACCTGCGCCACCTCTGGAGATGGTCTGTACGAGGGTCTTGAGTGGCTCGCCACTACCCTCCGCAAGGCTGGTCATCAGTAGAAGAACAATTGAGAGGCCACCTGATCAGCTCCTCGCCTTCTCCATCCTACTACCTTGTTTCGTACCCTCTCGCATCGGTTCCACATCAAAAATCGAAGGATTCGATTGTAATTTGCAGACTTGTATCGGTCAACAAAATCGAAATTAGTTCATAAACACAATATCGAATGTTTTCATTCGATGCTCCCCCGCCTACTTGTTTTGTCCTGTTTTCCTCCTATGGTGTATGCCCTGAGCTCCGTGTAGCTAGAGCAGCCTCTTGCTTCGTCTCCATTCTTTGTTTCTACGACTGCATTCTTGTCTTTGGGGGAACAACGCGTCTGTCGACTTTTGCGGTTTAGGGCGTACTCTTTCTTACGGCGTACAGAATTTGAAAAAGGGTGGAGTCTTTGGATCATTTCTTACACCCTATGGAGGAAACAACCTGGCAGTGAGTGAGTGGGCGGCAACCGAGGCATCGAATTTGGTTGTTGTATGGAAAATCGGAGAGATGGTGCAGAAATGGATGGATGACTGGACTATCGGAGAACAAGAGGAGGAAGAGGGTCTGGTCGATTCTTCGAAACGTTAAAAAACATGGGTGTCATGAAGTTCCGAGCTTTTTAGATGCGGTGTTTGTTTTGGTCTGGTTTACTTTTCTCTTGTTTTTCTGACTTCTTTTTTTACACGACTTGAAAAAGAAATCCAAATAATTTAACCCAAAAAGTTTCCTGTATTGAGTTTTATTGCCCAGTGCCTTATAACACACGAGATTGTGCTTGCCTCCTCTTTCTGCCTGAGATCAGAAACAGAGCGTAGTTGGGCCTCCATGAAAGGCCCCTACAAACTGAACAAGAGGTATTACCTCTCAGTACCGCACAAAAGTCACGGCTAAATCTGCCCATTGCTACCGAGGGCTGCAGGATGGGCAGCGAGTATGGGTGTGGGAGCTGCACGTGGGCACCTGCCTCCCAGAGCAGACAGGTGACCGATACAAGGAACGGCAGTGAAATGGATCATTCACATGCTCGGTGGGTGGAGAAGGTTAATCAGTCATAATTACGTTTTTTTATTTGTAGTGTTACATGTTTTCTTCTAATCCGTGGGTATCAACAATGAGAGGAGCGTGGTCTGATAATCCAAGTGGCCGCCTCCCATACAAGCAAAACGCAAGTATTCATAATCCAAAACGTCGTAACGGTGTTTTTTTTCTTTCAGTGTTTTTGAGTTTGTGTGTGATGTATCAAATCAAGCAGACGCGGCCGCCGGCGCAGCCTCTGCCGCTGAGCTGTTGGCCACGACCAAGCCCGACCCGTCGTCCTTGATGTGAACGGTCGCCGTCTCGCCCATCTTGAGCTTGCCGCGGATGATGTGGTCCGCGAGGCCGTTTCCAATCTCGTTTGTGATGAGGCGGTTGAGCGGGCGGGCGCCGTACTTGGGGTCGTACCCGCGGTCGGCGAGCCAGTCGCGGACGTCGTCACCGACCTGCAACACGATACGGCGGTCGTCCAGGCGCGCCTGCAGCTCCTCCAGGCGAATATCCACAATATCGCGGAGGGCGTCGCGCCCAAGCCGCTTAAACAGAATAAACGAGTCGATGCGGTTCAAAAACTCGGGCGGATATGCGTGCCCGACCACGTCCATGACGGCGGCGCGCACCGACGGATCCATCTCCCCGTTGGCGTCCTCCTTGTACGGGTGCAGCGGGTCCTGCCCGACGAGAATGTCGGCGCCGAGGTTGGACGTGAGCACGATGATGGTGTTGCGGAAGTCGACCTTGCGGCCCTGCGCGTCCGTCAGGTAACCCTCGTCGAGGACCTGCAGCAGCAGCGCGGCAATATCGCGGTGCGCTTTTTCAAACTCGTCGAGCAGCAGCACGGCGTACGGCTTGCGGCGCACCGCCTCGGTCAGCTGCCCGGCGTCGTCGTAGCCGACGTAGCCCGACGGCGCGCCAATCAGCCGCGAAATTGTGTGCTTTTCCTGAAATTCGGACATATCGAAGCGCACAACGGCCGACTCAGTGCTAAAGAGGAAGCCCGCCAGCTTCTTGCACAACTCCGTCTTGCCGACGCCTGTGGGGCCGAGAAAGAAGAAGGAGGCGAGCGGCTTGTGCTCGCCGCTCAGGCCGGCGCGCTGGAGACGCACCGCATCGGCGACGGCGCGGAGAGCGTCGTCTTGGCCCTTGACAGATGCGCGCAGGCTGTCCTCCATGTGCACCAGCTTCTCCATGTGCCCGGATGTCAGTTTGGTGACGGGAATGCCGGTGATGCGCGAGACAACGGTGCTAATGTCGTCGGCCGTGACGCTGTCGTGAATCAGGGCGCCGTCGCTGGGATGCTCCTGCTCCTTCTCGGACTCAGAGGGTAGCTTCTGCTCAAGGTCCGGAATGACGCCGAAGCGGAGCTCCGAAGCGCGTCCAAAGTTGCCGGTGCGCTGCGCCTGGTCCAGTTCGAAGCGCGCCTTATCGAGGTCTTCCTGGATCTTCTTGACGGCGTCGAGCTCCGACCTTTCCTTGTCCCAGCGGGCGTTGAGCTCGGAGATTTCCGCCTGGTTCTTCTTGAGCTCCTCCTCCAGCTTTGCTCGACGCTCTTTGCTGGCCACGTCTTTTTCCTTGCGCAGACTCTCCAGCTCAATCTGGATCGTCATAATCTTGTGGTCGAGGCGCATTATGTCCTCGGGCTTGGACTCGTGCTGCAGCTTGAGGTGGCTGGCAGCTTCGTCCATGAGGTCGATGGCCTTGTCGGGCAGGAATCGATCGGTAATGTAGCGGTTGGAGAGCGCGGCCGCCGCTACAAGAGCGCCATCGGTAATTCGGACACCATGGTGCACTTCGTACTTGTCTTTAATGCCCCGCAAAATGCTGATGGTGTCTTCCACTGTCGGTTCGTTGACAATGATGGGCTGGAATCGTCGAGCGAGCGCAACGTCCTTTTCGATGAGTCGGTATTCGGCAAGTGTCGTGGCACCACAGCATTGCAGCTCGCCGCGAGCCAAGGCAGGTTTCAACAGGTTGGAGGCGTCAATGGAACCCTCTGCCTTGCCTAGACCCAACAGGGTGTGAAGCTCGTCGATGAAGAGAATCACTTCGCCCTCGGCCTTTTGTACTTCGTCGAGCACCTTTTTCAGTCGCTCCTCGAAGTCGCCGCGAAACTTGGCACCGGCAATGAGCGAGCCTAGATCCAACGTAATGACGCGCTTGTTCTTTATGCTTTCGGGCACGTCGCCTTGAATGATGCGCAGCGCCAATCCTTCCAAAACGGCCGTTTTTCCGGTACCAGCGTTGCCAATCAGCACCGGGTTGTTCTTTGTTCGTCTGGACAAGATCTGTATCGTTCGTTGGATTTCGGCATCGCGGCCAATGACGGGGTCGAGTTTGCCATCACGGGCCCGGGCTGTCAGGTCGACACCAAACTGCTCCAGCGCCGGCTTCTCCTCTTCGCCGCTCATGTTCATGCGGTGTGTGCCTCCAGGTGGGTGAGGCCCTCGCCCACTTGCATAAGTTCTTATTCCTAGGGTCGGTAAAAGCCGAGCAGAGGCTGAATATCGAGCCAGAGCTCTTGCGCCAGCAATGGAGGCTGGTCTGTATGTTCGTGTGGCCGTACCAGCTAGGCGCTGGGCCGCCGTTACTATTTGTCGTCGAGCTTGCATATTGTGTAGAGAAATTTGAAGTTTGTTGGAAAGATCAGGAAACTCGAGGCTCTACCCATTGCTTTCCCACAAGCTGTCGGAGGTGGGCAATATCTAGTCCATTGCAACTGTTCTCGCTGGACGTTCTACAACTTTCTAGTGGACCTTGGAGCGTTCGCGTACCTTCTGTAGATTTTGGGAAACTGCCTGAGGCGATAGCGATAAGTAGCGGCAACTAAGTCGCATTAGGCCGCGAACGGCGGCCCCGGTGCACCAAACTCTGTATCTTATCTTCACGTGCAGCCAGCCCCGTACCCGCACACCGACTGGCCAAGGCAGGTACGTAGTTGCGCCGTAAGCGGCTTAGTGTCAGAGGGTTCACATTTTGCTTCCCACAAACTCGCCTAGCGGCTTTCACAAGAAATCTTAACATTTTGGGCCTGACCATCACGAACCGCCTTTCCTCCCTCTCCACACCTCGATACCAGACACAACAGAGAGTCAAAATGTCGACAAAGCCCACGTCCAAGAAGTTCGGCAAGTCGACCCGGGAGGTTCCCGCGGCGGCGGATAAGGCCAAGAAGTGGTACAACGCCGACGACGAGTCTGACGCCAAGCAGGTGAGTTTGGATGATGATGATGGGCACTGGCACATGCAAGCATCGCGATATATCTTTGGAGGCAAAACACATTCGGTACACGATGGAAAGCAAGGCGACACTGGTTGAGCATTGGCGACGATATCGAAGGCGACTATTGGGAAGCATTACCCGCGCCGCGACAACATCACACGCCAAATCATACCTCGACCGATGAAGGAAAACCACCGGATCAACCAAGGCCGAGCCGACTTTAAGGGATGCGCAATCGCTTTCGTCTGCGTCTGTTATCTACCGGAAATGTGTTGGCCGAAAAATGATATTTGCCTGTTTTGTGTGCTCGGTTGGCCGTGACATGTTTTTGTCACAAGGGCAAAGCGAAACTGACCATGAATTTTCTCGACAACAGGTTCGCAAGGCTGTCCGCGCCTGGGCACCTCGCGCCTCTCTGCAACCCGGCACCGTGCTGATCCTCCTCGCCGGTCGCTTCCGCGGCAAGCGCGTTGTCCTCCTCAAGAACCTCGAGCAGGGCGTCCTCCTCGTTACCGGCCCCTTCAAGATCAACGGTGTCCCCCTGCGCCGCATCAACGCCCGCTACGTCATCGCCACCTCGGTCAAGGTGGACGTCTCCGGCCTCGACCAAAAGAAGTTGGACGAGATTGCTCAACCAAAGTACTTCATCGCCGACAAGGCCAAGGAGAAGGCTGGCGCCGACGCCTTCTTCAAGCAGGGCGAGAAGCCCCAGGTACGAATCCGAAACTCCCTCATAACTGGTTTCTCTTGACTCGGGTTTTGGCGAGATGGGACGAGAAACTGGTAGCCGCAAAACTAAGCTTACTAACGTACCTGTGCAGAAGAAGCAGATCACCACCAGCCGTGCGGCCGACCAGAAGGTCATCGACAAGGCTCTGCTTGCTAGCATTAAGAAGGTCGAGATGCTCCCCAGCTACCTCGGCAGCTCTTTCTCCCTGCGAAAGGGTGACAAGCCCCACGAGATGGCTTGGTAAATGTCCGATAACGAGAAAAGAAAACAAAAAAGCACAGAAAGAGCAGAAGAGCAGAACAAAAACAAACCACTTTTTCCACACATAGTTGCCTCTTTTTTTTTTCATAATGCGAATCTAAACGTCTCATTACCATGTCTTCTTTCTTTCTCAGAGAGACGAGGAGGAAACATTCGGGAACGAACGGTGTGGATTCTGCGGTTTGTGATGTGAGATTGGGGACCTTGTTGGTTGAATGCTGGTTGCTCTTTGCGCTTCCTCGTGCTTTTTTGTCTCTTCTTGACTCGGTTTTTACGGATATCATGTTTAGGCCGGAGACAAAAAAGAACAAAGTTACGAACAAGGAAAGGCGAAAGCGACAAGGAAAGAAAAAAGAGGGCAAAGACGGAATGGTTGGCCTCTTTGCCTGCCTGCCTCTTGATACATTTTTTTTTCCTCTTGATTTTTTTTACGAATGGGTTCTTGATTCGGACAGAGGCCGAACGGGGGGGTTGTCGCGACGACTGCTGTTCAGAGACGAGGATTTGGTGTTGTAGAAATGGAAATTGGGATTTTCGACCCTCTCTGCATTTGGAAGTCGAAACGGGCATTCGGTCACATATTGGCGTCTGTAACTAGGGTTTTACAGTCAAAGAAATTTCAAAAAAGACCATTGACAAATTTAAACTCATAAACATGCATTTGGCGTCTGTACCAGAGACAACGTACACCTCTAGTAGTAGTACGCTCTTGCTCGCTTCCTCGAGCTGGCTTGGGTCCGCAGCGCGGGTGAGAGTGGGTATACTGAACGCACAATGCTCAAAACAGTGGGTGTGTGACTGAATTATTGTCTATATCATCTCTGTTTCTGCAGATATTCCTAATAACCTAGTTTTCGTTCGTCTATATATACAAAACCTTTCTTCTGTTTTACAGCTTACGGTCAGCCCAACTCTGGAGGAATGCCTCCAGACTGGCATCGTACGTCTTTAAAGTGACCTTCCCGGTAGCCTCGTCGAGATAAGTGTTGGCCTGAACAAAGACCTTGCGCGGCTGCCTGTTTGCGAGGACAGTGTCGCGGACCTTGGTTCCCCAAAAGTCCAGACCGACGTCGGTCATGCGGTTGTAAAGCTCGAGGCCCGACTGGATGTCGGCGGTGCTCTTGTAAATGTGAAGTTTCTGCAGGTAATCTCCAACAGCTAATTACAAAGGATTAGCGTTTTTTTTTTCAAAGATGGGTTAGTGTAAGGAAGGAGCTGTAAAGGTGCCTACCTTTGCGGCCAACTGTGAGAATCTTGGAGCGGTCGAGGTTGAGAATCAGATCTGACAGATCGTCCTTGGTGTATTCAAGCTTGCAAAAGTCATCACCAGCCTCAATGAAACACTTCAGGATACTGAAGCGAGCCTGCGAGTGCGCTTGCCCCCACTTCTGGCTCTTGGGATCCCACATCTCGACAGCGCCGAGACCTGCTCGAGCCATGCCCAGGTATGAGGCGTAGAGAATATCACCAGCTTCATTGTCCATGTTCTCAGTGCCGTCGCCGAATCCAAAGATCTTGAGGACCTTAAAATCACAGGCCAAGTACATGGCGACAAGCTCTGCACGACACTCTTCATACGAGGCAGCGATGGCTCCAAAAACCGATCCCCAGGTCTCGCCGGGCTTGTACCAGGTCGAAACAGGCTTCTGTGTAATAGGGGAAGTAGGAGGGCTAGCTCTGTCAAAATTGAAGACGCCAGAAGCAGTTTCCTGGAGAAGCTTGCCGCAACCGTGGCCTGTGGTGTGTTAGTATGATCTTGTTCGCATGACAGAAGTGTAATCTCGGACTCTTACCAGTCAACTCATGTAGGCCAACCTGGACTTCGAAGGAGGGCTCGCGATACTTGGCAAAAATGGCAAGATCTGCTTCTTTGATGAAGGGGATCTTCTCATTGGGGTTGGTGGCACTCATGACGTTGCCCAAAGACACGTTCTTGAAACCCTCATTTTGACGAATATCGTCAAAGTTGGGAATGTTGATACCCGCGGGAATACCGGCGCCGTTGAAGGTAAGAACTTCTAGGGAGGTAAAGTCCGGGGCCAGGAACTTATCCTTTTCAAAATCGGCACTCCAGGGCAGCAGAGGGATAAGTCGGGGCGAGGCATCAACGAGCTCGCCAAAAGCACGAGTGCGCTCCTGGTTGACCATGGCAACAAAGCCTTCGAACTCGCCGCGAACACCGGCAGGGTCGCGGTATGTCTCAACAAAGCCAATGTTGCACTCGATCGCGGGACTTTTGTCCTTGATCCACCAACGCTGACTGTCCTTGAAAGAGTTGTGGGAACCAGACGAGAAGGCCTTGGCATAAGCCAGATGCATGTTCTTCTGGTTCTCGTTGGCAGCGTTTTCAGCAGCACTCTCGAGGTTCTTGGCAATGTTGGCCATTTCAGTAGCGTAGTCTCCAAATATGAGCTTGATAGTCTTTCCTTGGAGAGCACCAGCCTCGATAATAAACTCGGTCTGTTTGCCAATGTCGGTGCCGTCAGTAGGGGGCGATGTGGCGCCGGACGCAATCAGGATCTCAAAGCCCTCGCTCTTCTTGCGCAGTCTGGTATTTTCGGGGAGCAGGTTTTTATCAGCCATCCAGGTGTTGACAGCTTCAATATCGGCCTTGGTGATGTCATCAGAATCAGGGTAGTAAGTGGTCGTGTGGCCGTCATCGAGGAAGCCAAGGTGCATCTTGAGCTGCTGAGAGTGGTCAAAGATGGCAGTCTTGCACTGCTCGTAGTGCTTGGCCGCCTCGGGAACTGATGCAGCGATGGCATCTACCGACTTCTCGGTGCAACGAGGCAGGAATTTGGCGTCACCAAAGCTTTTGAAGTTACCCAGGTTGCCGAGGACTTGGACAGAGTATTCTAGGAGCCTCGAGACCTCATCAGCCTCAACACCAGCCTTGGCGGCGAGCGAGGACCAGTCACCATTGCAGCTGTTGTGGATGGCAATGACAAAGTCATAGATTGCCTCAGCTTCGAACGAAGTCTGGCGTAAGCCGATTCTGGTACCAGCAAAGGCGGCCCTGTGTTGTCTGTTAATCTCGGGCGCCGTTGGCAGCTGCAACGCTTCGGAGGTGCTCTTACCGGCTGATGAAATGGCTGTAGCGCTTCTGCTCATCAGACAGAAGCTCGAAGTGCTGCTCAATCTTGAGCGGCATAACCAGGGGTGGCTGGTCAGCCAGGTACTGCTGAAGCTCTGCGGGCTGCATTGTAGAGGAGTGTCGACCGAGCGACGCTGGGGTAAATGGTATGCGACGATGAAAGACAGGAAGAGAACGGCGGATAGCAACTCTCGGTGGCAGCCTTTGAGCGATTGCAGTGAGGGGAAGACGGAAAGTCATGAAAAAATAGTGTGCGAGGTGGCTTGTGGGAGCGGCTAGTCTTATGCACGAACGACTGCACGAATTGAATGCCGCACTGCGCTTTCTCACGGCCCGTGGTGGCGTGTCACCTGGGTGCCGCCTGAGACGAAGGGTTCTGCGGGCGGAGAGGCGGGGGACCTTGCAGTTGGAGAATCTTCGACTTGCCTAATGAGGCTACTGTGTGGTGCGACAGTGGGTGCTCGAGTCGAGTTGGGCGGGAGGTAGGCTGCCGAAGGGAATTGGTGGCGTAATTGGATGAAATAAACGAGCTCGGTGTGTTGAAATGCTATTAGTTATTATTATGGTGGATGATGGTGGTGATGATGAGTTGCAAAGTGTAGCGGCTGTTGGATTTCGACAAACGGTCCGGCAAGCTTGGACCCCTGGCAGCTGGCGGTTGACAACGGCCGGATTAAAATTAATGCCCCGGCGGAACACCGTAACTAACGGAACGTTACGGACGTTGCTTTTTGTCTTATCCTCTCAATTGACACGAGTATCCAATCTGCTACTGTTACCATGCCAAGAGTTACAATCCTCGGGCCCGATCCCGAACTGAGATGGGCATGGTGCCAATTGAGCCCTCGTTCGCGTTGGAGGCTGACAACAGAAGAGGATAGTCGCACCACCACTTGAACTTTGCTCAACGGCCCCCACACGTCTAGACTACTAAGTTGTGCCGCCGCCCCAACGCTAACTATTGTTCTTTTTGAATAATACGCCGAAGAATTCTTCAGCGCCACAAGCGGGGTCACCTATTGCTTGCAGTTTATCAATTGCTTGCAGTTTATCAATTGCTCGCAGCTTATCAATTGCTCGCAGCTTTCTTGCAGGAGCTTTTGTGGCGACTTAGTCCGGGTAGTGGGGTATTACCTCAGGTACCAATTCTCAGATATGGCGGGAACAAGCCGAACAGCTACCTACCGGGAGGGGGCTATTTTCTAACATAGGCTAGTCCACATTTTAGGGGGCTAACATATCTTACACTAGCTAGCGAATATAGTATATAGCATGATAGACTTTTAAAGGGGCATATAGTTAATCCTAAAATACTAATATAAATTAATATAATATAATTTTTTTAATATACTTTAAATATAGTAATATATATTAATAATATATAAAAAATATACTACTTATATTATTTATTAAGAATATTATATAATATCTTATAAATACTTTTTTTTAGCTATACTATTTTTTTAAAATAGTATTATAACTTTATAATCTTTTAAATATAATAAAAGCTTTTAATTCTATATTAATATTTTATTTCTATAGTACTATATAATAAATAGACTTTAAGTATTTATAATACTATTAGTAGGCTTAATATATATTTAGAGTATAACCTATTTCTTTTAAAAAAGATACCTTTAGTAATAGAATAGGGGGGGGGGATCTAGTATATAAATACTAGCCTAGCTTTACTAACCTAGGTATATAACTAGCCTTACTTAGGTAGGTAGGTATCTAGTAGAAATTTAATTTATAGTTTAAATTAGGCTAATAAAAGTAGTAAAGCTTAGTAATTATTAATATATAGTAAAGTAAAGGTATTAAAGCCTATCCTATTCTAGGTATTACTATAAGCTATTTAGTAAGTAGGACTTACTATATATTACTAGAATACTAAATACCTCTACCTTTACTATCTATATTATATACTCTTTAAAATACCTTCTTATATAGCTCCTAGCTTTTTAAAGTTTTTAATATAAAAAGAACCTAATACTATAATTATTTATAAGTTATATATTATAAAAAGAAATTATAGTAAAAAAACCTAAAGATAAAACTATATAACTAATTCTTTATTATAAGAAGAATCTCTTACTACTTAAGCTAAAATATAAATAAAAATAGCTAGATAATAGCTATTAGTAAAATTTACTTTAATATAAATATATTAAAAATAAACCTACTTATACTTTATATAGGCTAAATCTTATTATTTACTTAGATGCTTAGTAAGCTCTAAGCTTACTAATAGGTTCTCTTTATAAATATTAAAATCAAGGTAAGAAAAAAAATATAGTACTTCTTTAGAGTTTTAATTTATTATAGTATATTATAATAAGGACCTTTAGTAATAACTAAATCCTAAGCTCTTAAGGTAGGACCTAGTAGTATTTAAGGATAAGGGGATATTACTACTAAGTAGAGGATTAATTAATACTAATATAAAGATATAATATTAAAGAATAGGATAAATATAAATTAAATCTTAAATTCTATAATACCTTTATTATACTAGTAGCTAGGAGAGGTAGGTTAGATAGGATTAAGAAAAGTAATATTTCTAAATAGTAATAAGGGAGGTAGGACTAGTATAACCTATTCTACTTCTAGTTTACTAGTAGTAAATAATATAGTAGAATTATTAATAGGTCTAGAAAAGGTAGGCTTTAACTTTTTTAATACTTTATTATCTTCCTTAGTAATAGGAGATACTTAAGATTACTTATAAGTAATAAGTATCTACTTTATAATAAGTATCTACTTTATAGTAGTAGCCCTCTTCCTAGAAGTAGTAGGAGTCTTAAGAGTAATAAGCTTTCTCTTTAGGGTAATAGGCTTCTTCTTAGGGATAGGGCACTTAAGCTTATAAGTAGGACTACCTCCTCCTAAGGTTAAGGTAGTAAGCTTAGGTATATTACCTAAGAGCTTATTATCCTTAAAATTATCTATATTATACTTCTTAATTATACTATGCTTAGTGTTTAAGTCTTCTTTAACTAGGATAGTCTTCTTTTTCTTTATACCTATAGTATATATTAGTAAAAAGATTAAGTATAGATATACTTTCTTATATAGAATAAACCTACTACTTTTTACTTAGATCTATAGGTAGTATACTCCTTTTAAATAAAGCTATATCTATTAATATTAGGCTTATAGTAGCCTTTAATATAGTTAGAATTAAATACTAGAGTTCTCTTCTTTAATATTCTATAACTAGAGTTTACTAGAAATAAAAACTTAAAATTATTAAGTATTACTAAGCCTATTATAAAGGTATAAATTCTAAGTATAATATTAGGATACTTAGTTATAAATATATTCTAAGCTAAGCTAAGCTAGGATTTATCTCTATTCTTAATCTATAGAGTATAGAGAAAATTTATAGTAGTTAGATAGACCTTTAAATCCTTTAGGCCTAGAAGGCTTATATCCTAGAGAGTATAGTATAATAGGTTGCTAGAGTTATAGTTAGTAGATTTCTTAGGAATAATAATAAGAGGATTTACTTACTTTATTTTCTTTATAGCCTTAAATATAATAGCTTTAGTTATTAATAGACTAGTAATAGGCTTAGTAGCTTAAGATAACTTAGGGGTACTTATATTAATTATTATTATAAGAAATAAGGGTTTTTTACTAGCCTTATACTTATACTTAAAAGATAGGATAGAATAGTAATAAATTAAAAAGATATAGTAAAATAGGTAGTAAGAAGCTTAAGATTATCCTCTTATAAAGAAATAATAATATAGAAGGGAGGTATTAAAAGAGAGAGAAAAGAAGCTAGTAGGAAAGGAAATAGGAATAAGGGTAGCTATATTTATTTACTAAGCATAATACTAATATTATACTATTTAAAGAATATAAATAGCCTTAAATAGGAATCCTAATATAAAGGGGTTAAACTTATACTATAAATACTATATATATATAGTTATTAATATAATCTTAGCTATTAATACTAGTAAAATATTACTAGATAATACTTAATCTTTAATATTAGAAATAAGTATAAGGCTAGTGCTTTTATTTCTTTATACCTTATAGTAGAAATTTTTCTATAGGTATATATATTACCTAGTATTTTCCTTTCTTAATTACCTACTCTCCTTTTACTACTATACTTTATACTAGCAATACTATTACTATTACTACCTTCTTTTCCTTAGCTTCCTCCTTTTCTTCTTTTTATTCTAGCTTATCTTCTAGTTTATTATAGTATCTTTTCTTTCTTTATTAGAGCTAGGAGTATATATAATATCTTATTAAAATAAAATAATTATATTACTATTATTTAGATCTAGAATCTCTATACTTTTAGTCTATACTAGGTTATTTAGAATAGTAGTAGTTAAGTCTTCTTTCTTTATACTTTATTTTATAATCTTAATAGCTTTTAATATATTTTATAATACCTCTTTATAAATTATATTAAACTAGCTCTTATTAGTACTTACTAAGAGGGAGGGTAATACTATTAGCTAAGGAGTTTACTCTAAAGGTAGTAGAGAGGAAGTAGAATTATTACCTACTATTTTATTATAATAAGAACTTTATAAGAGTTATATATTTTAATTAGTAAAAGAAGAAGAGAAGATACCTAGAAGAAAAGCTTACCTAGCTTATAGAAAGAAGTAATATATACCTAGGTTAGAAGAAAATTTATTTAAGGTAAGGAGTAAATAGCTAGGGTAATAATATAATAAGGTAGTTAGGTTAGTAATTATATAATATTAGCTATATTTCTTCTAAATAAAAGCTAAAATATTTCTAGTAAAAAATAATTATTATTCCTTCTAGTTATTATTATACTATTTATTTTATAATATATACTATATATACTCCTTAGAATTCTAGGCTTAATAAAAATAAGTAACCTATATAGTGCCTAGTAAATTAAAATACTAATATAGATAAAGCGCTACCTAAAGTCTATACTATTAAGACTAAAGCTATAAAAATAAATAAGTACTAAGTTAATATAGAGAAAAAACCTAATAAGGGTAGAAAAATCCTAGTTATATAAGTTATATTACTACTAAACCGGTTATTATTCTACTCCTAGAGGCTTCTAATATTAAAGTTATATAAGTAAGGATTAATCTAATATATAGGGTCCTTAATAGTAGTACTAGACATATTATATTTATATAAATAATTAGAGAGTATTATAAATAGTATACTATCTAAATAGTTATTATAGATACTATAGTGGCTTAAGTTAGAATTAGAGTTAGAGTTAGAGTTATTATTATTTATAATAAATAGGTAAATAGGCTAGATCTCTTTCTTCTACCTATTCTTAGCACCTTTCTAGAAGTATTATTTTAAAACAATATCTATTAGGGCTACTAAGTATTACTTAACTCCTAGATTATCTATAAGCTATTATAACTACTCTTATATTATATCTTTACTATAGTATAAGTATAGTATATATTAGGGATTATTAATAGCTTAACTATTATATAGTAAATTTAGATATAGCTTATAAAGAATTCTAAACTAATACTAAATAACTAGGATTAATATTAGTTAGAGTAGTAAAATAGTTATATTAGATAGGAGTTTATACTTATACTAGTTATAGACTTATTAGTTTAACCTAGTAAGATTAAGATACTTTTTTATAAACCTAAGGATATTATAGAATTTACTCTAGTTAAATATATTAATTAGGAAGTATTAAATATACTTAATCTTAGTAAGCTATATAAAGTCTTTATTACCCTATATATATAGATTAATCTATTTTTAATAATAAGTTAGTATATATATATATATTTAAAAGTTAGAGAATAGTAACTTACTTAAAACTCTATAAAGAACTTATATTACTAAGTTAGGAGATTATTATTAAACTTATATAGAGCTACTACCTTAATAGTACCTTTATAGGGAGAGATAATATTCTTTATATAATACTATATAGTATTAGCCTTCTACTTATTATTAAATTAATAGAATATAGTAACTTAGATAAAGACCTCTAATTATAAGAAGATATTTTAAATACTCTTATTATACTAGGGCTAGTTTAAGAGCCTAGTCTTTATAGTAGTAAGCTATATATATATATAGTAAAACCTAAGACTATTAACCTAAACTATATAAGTTTATATAGAAAGAAAGTATTAAAAGAACTTACCTCCTTATTAATTACCTATCTAGTTAAGTATAGTAGAAGTTAGCTTATATAGTAAATATATAGCTTATTTATAATACTAGTAAGTAAATATATAAAAAAAAATAGTAATATAAAATTATACCTAGTTTTTTAAACTACTCCTTTACTAAAGATTATTATACTAGCTATTATATAGATAGGTTAGGAGGCTCTCTATATTAGCCTAATAGTATATAACTCCTAGACTAAGGTAGTAATAGCACTCCTATCTAGTTATAGTAAGTAGACTAAGATTATAAATATTAAGTTAGTATACTTAAATATATACTTACCTATAATACTAGAATAATATCTAGCTATAACTCTCTCCTAAAGCTTATAGTTATGCTTATACTATCTACCCTCTTATAAATTCTACTTTAAGACCTAATATATCTATTAGGTAGGCTCTTCCTACCCTATAAGCCTACTTTACTACTACTTTAGCTACTCTTCTCTATATTATAATAATTCTTTTTCTATTATAGCTCTTTTTACTTCTTACTAGTATATTTCTTTTAGCTTCTATAGCTAGTTAAACTTAGTATTATTAGGATAGTAGTTAGTATTTTAAAAAGAATATAATAAAGCTTTCTATTTTTATATTAAAGCTTCTTAGTAGGTTTTAAGTAACTATAAAGTATATAGGGGTAGAGAATATAGAAGAGAGATTTTTTATCCTAGGGGTAGGGCTAGTAAACTTCTAAATACTATAAGCTATACTAATATAAATAGATATTACTACTATACTACCTCTAGATTTTCTATATATTACTTACCTTATTCTCTAATAAGAATCTACTAGGCTTTACTATTTACCTATAAATTTAGCCTTCTTTCCTCTACCTTTAAATTATAAAGTAAATATAGGGAGATAGTATAATATAATAGAATCTAAGAGACTTATTTAACCTAATTAGGTTTACTATAGTTAGTAATAACTCCTTAGATAGGTAAGTAAGGCTAATACCTTAAAGCTAGTTAAAAAAAAGAAATATAATCCTAGTAATATAATTATATATAAAAGCTAAATCTTAAAGGACTAGAGAATTCTAAAATACTATTTAATTATAAAGAGAAAGTATAAACCTTTTCCTAGATACTAGTAATATTAAGTACTAGTAAATAGGTATACCTAAACTACTTATATTAAAGACTAGAAAAGAGAGTATATACCTTAATATAAGTAACTTAGATAATATTTAAAATAAGCCTTATTATAAAGATTAGATTAAATTCCTAGTTAACTTATAGCTTAATAAGATTAAGTATTTCTTTAATACTCTTAGTAACTTTAATATAAATAACTATTATAAAGACTAGCTAGTAGTTATTAATACTTTTAGAATTATTTAGTAAATTCTAAAGAATATAATTTATACCTTAAATATTCTACCTTAACTAGAATAGACTTTTTAGGAGAAGGAGGTAGTAGAAACTATTATTATTAATAAGGAGACTAATTCTATTTTTAAGGAATTATATAAGCCTTCTTTATTAGATAAAAGTATTAAGATAAGTTTAAAATCTAATTATATAGATATAGATATACCTTCTAACTCTTAAGACTCTATATTACTAGTCTTAAATTAGGTTAAACTGCCTAGCCTAACTATTTTCTAGATAAGCTTATTCCTATAGGAGTAGAAATAGGGACTATCTTATACTATATATAGTAAACTTTATAAGGTCCTAGTAATAATAAATAGCTTAAAAGAGGTTAAGAAGATCCCTTACTATAAAGATATATTAAAGTATTATTTTAAAAAGAGCCTACCTTTAATACTATTATAATACTATATAGTTAACTTAAATATAGAAATACTACTAACTTATTCTATTCTTAAAGAGGATATACTTATATTTAACCTATACTCTCTAATTAAAAGTTTCCTATCTTTACTAATAAATTAGTAACTTATTTATTATAGTATAGTAATCTAGATAGATAATAATATAAATAAGCTATAAAAGGCTAATGCCTAGGGAGAGAGTATATATATAATATTAAGGTAGTATATTATATATATAGATAGGCTATTAATATAGCTATTAGATTTTATATACTAGATAAGATATAATAGCTAGTATTATTTAGGGAGAGTTATCTAGTATAGACTTAATAATTACTATAAGATAAGATAGCATAACTAAGCTAGCTAACTAATACTATAAATATAAGAAGTTTACCTAGTATCTTATTTACTAGATATTATAAAAGAAAAAAAGGGGCCTTTATAATTTTTAATTATCTAAGAAGGGTAATAAGAGTTTATACTATTTCTAGACTTATAGTATACTATTAAGCCTATTAGTATTTACTAGTACCTTAATATTTTTATAGACTATAACTTTAAGCCTAAGAATAATAATCTCTTACCTTTACTATAATAAGAGAACTTTATATAATATATTTTTAATAGTAAAATATAGAAATTCTAACTACTTATTTTAAATATACCTTTTTAGGCTAAAGCTAAAATCTTTATATATAGTTATAAGTACTTATAGAAAAACTTTACTTTTAAAATAGTATTACTATCCTTCTACCTTTTTATTAATATATTTAGTCTTTTCTAAAATATATATTAATTACTAATAGGCTTCTATTTTATTCTATAATTTCTTAAGAAATATTTATATAATAGAAGGAAGAGCCTCTATACTCTTATACTTAGTCCTTTTAGTACCTCCCTTACTAACACTATTAAGTACTTCTCTTTTTTATAAGAGCTTAACTATAGAATAGTAATAAATATAAATAGTAAACCTATTTTTATTTATAGTTTTATCTCTATAATTTTAAGTAATATACTATCCTAGTAAAATCTTATAAGCTATCTAGGACTAATAGTAAACTTACCTTATTATTTCTATATAATCTTAATTAGTAAGTAAAAGGATCTTAGCTATAATACTATTAAATATAGTTACTATAGTATATAATTAAAGAATAATATTACTATTATTAAGGAATTACTAACTAAGATATAAATAAAGAATTTTCTTAAGAATTTAGGGTAAAGTAAGGACTTCTAATTTATAAAGGTATTTAGTAAGCTTAGTAAGCCCTAAATAAGTTTACTACTACTTTACTAATTTTATATCTTTAAGATATATTTATACTATATATAGATAAAATTAAAGGCTATCTAATTAATACTACTTATTTAGAGTACTAAGGAATTTCTAAATAACTTTTTCTCTTACTATTTAAAGAGCCTAAGATACTAATATAAGCAGCTTATATAGGAGTAATATAAGTATTCTAATCCTTTTCTTTCCTACTAGGTTAGAAGTAGCTATAGTCTCTAAGTAGATATCTTAACTTTTAAAGAATATAAGAGTTTACTAGGGGAATTATTATCCTACTAGTATTATTCTATATATAGCTAAAAGATAAGTATATTAAGTCTAACTTTTAAGCTACTCTTCTTTAACTTAGTAAGGATACTCTTCTATAGAAATACTTTTATAATAGCCTTTTAATATTTTCTATATCCTAGATTCTTACTATAGTATATAGCCTTATTATAAAATCTATAATTATAACCTATAGTCCCTTTTTATATACTAGGATAAAGACCTTTTAAGATAATATTATTACTAGGAGGTAAGCTCTCTAGCTATTATTTTAAACTACTACTAATATAGAGTAGAATAAGAATAGTAAGTTATACTAGTATTTAAAATCTAATAACTAGCTTATAGTCTATATCTTTAACCTACTTATTTTTAGTATAAATAACTTTAAATTAGCTTAGAAGATAACTAGCTATCTAGTAAGTACTATTAGCTACTTCTATTCTAAGTAGATTTTCTATAACCTAAGTAAGCCTTACCCTTTCTTTAAATACTAATTAATTATAAAACATTTTAAAGAGTAAGTAGCTAATAAAACTTTAAAGGAAAATAAGATTACTAAATATTTATAGAGGGCTTTACTTATATAAAGTAGTAATATAATAAGGGGGGTATAATAAAGTCTTTATACTTTTTAAAGAAGATAAGTATAAGTATTTTCTCTATTTAGTATATTTACTAAGATTTATTTCTAACTTATAATATAGATAATTTAAGTCTAATATTCTCTATATAAACTTTTAGAATATAGTTATAATACTAATCTATTATAAGAATATAAATATTATTATTTTATTACTATTTAATAGCTACTTTATAATATAGTACCTAGAGATATAAGAGATCTTTAATAATATTTAAAAGCGCTATTTAAAGTTAATAAAGGTACTTAACCTATACCTTTATAAGATTCTTAATAATAAAGAGATATTAAGAAAGGAGATAATAGTAGGTAGTGAAAAGATATATAATATAGTAGTTATATATTCTATAAAGCATACTCTATACTATAGTAATAAGGAAAATTTTCTTAGTTTATATAGTCCTAGACTTCTTATTAGTAGCTACCTTACTAAATAATAGCTCCTATAGGTATACTAGTAAATATATAATATAAGCTATATTAGTAATTTAGGTAGTTATACTATTTAATAGTATAATAAGGTCTTTTTTATATTATTATATATACCTTAAGGCGCCTTACCTTTTCTTTTCTAGTATATACTTAGTATTAACCTTTTTTCTTTTCTTATATAGGGATAGAGTTTAAATAATACTTTCTATTAGTAATTTTATTACTATTAACTCTTAATTTACTTATATCCTTAGAATACTTATTTATAGTTAGTTAGTTACTAAGTATATCTTCCTCTATCTTAATTTAATTTACTATAATCTATATAGTAAAAAGGAATTTATTTTAAAGGTCCTAATTTATAAGAAGGAGAACTAGTAGAAAATTATTAGGCTTCTAGAGGTCTTACTATAGAAGGTATAGATAGTACTATAGGTAGATAAGAGGTTTATCTATATCCTAAATAATATATACTTTAGTTAAGATTATTAGATAGAAGCTTACCTAGAAGGGATATTTATTATATTTTACCTTAAAGGTTAGTAATACTATAAAAAATAATTACTTTAATAAAAAGCTATATATTAGTACTAAATATATATATAGATCTAGATAAGTTAGTATAAGTAATAACTTATAATATAGATTTAAAGTTTATATATAGGGAAAGTAAAAATATATAAAGTAAGAAGTATAGGTAATTATTTCTATACTATATTCTTTATTCTTACTTCCTTAGTATTTATTTAATAAGTTAGAAATAAAGAAATATAGATAAAATAAGACCTTTAGGGTATTTAAAGGTAGTATATATTAGAAGTATATAGTATAGGTAATTTATATTAGGTAAGTAGGTCCTACCTTATAATTACTTACTAACTCTATAGTAAATATAGTAAATAGCTAGTATAGTAGCTATAAGATTCTCCTACTTATTATACTTAGGCCCCTATAAATTTTCTATCTATAAAATACTAATCCTCCTAAGCTATCTTATTATCTACCCTTATTAGTATTACTAATATAAAATAGAAGTAGTTATTATCTATTTATTACTATTAAAGAAGAGCTAAAAGGTAGATCTAAACTACTTTAACCCTACCTAGGTATTTACTATTATATTTAATAGCTATAAATATTAAAGTAGGTAGTAGTATTATCTATTTATCTTAGAATAGTAAATACCTATATATCCCTTAAATTAGTATATTTATCTACCTAGCTTATTATCCTCTACTTTTCTTTATTATATTAAGATTAGTAATATAGATATATAGTACCCCCTTAAATATATTATATAAAACTATTTATCTCTCTATAAGTAATACTAGGTTTATATATACTAATACTTTAATATCATGTTAGTATTAAAGGCCTAGTTAAGTTAGGCTAACTATATAAATATACTATTTAGAGAAGTAGTAATATATATATTAAGTATAATTCTAGTTATTAATATAGAATCTAGGTACTAATTATTATCCTATTATTACTTACTATAGCTTAGGTTAGATAGCTAATAATTATAAACTATTAAATTAAGTAGTAAGATAATAGAAGTATTTAGTACCTATAAAGTAATATTATTAAGGATTATATCCTACTAAAACCTATCTAAGGTACCTATATTAGTACTATACTATATATTCTTTAATATATAGTAAGATAAAACTACTACCTCTTACTAGGTATAACTAGGTTAGTTAAATATTCTATATTTATCCTATATTATTATCCTTACCTTAAAAATACATCTAAAGACTAAGAGAAGGGATCTAAATATAAGATATATCTTATTTAATATTTACTATAGATTTTCTATAGATAACTTAAAGCTACTTAGCTAAATACTACTATATTAATAAATATATATTTAATATAGTTAGTAAACCTCTACTTATATTAATAAGTAGGTAATATAAAGAGGTAAGTTAGATAATCCTATTAATAAGAATAAAATTAGCTTTAACTATTATAATAATAAGGATAAAAAGTATAAAAATATATAAATTAACTAAGGTATTTAGGTACCTATTAAATTAAATATACTAAGCCTAATATTTATTATTAATTATAGCTATTTAGTAAGTTAAAGTTTACTTTCCCTTTATAATATTAATTTATAGTTATCTAGGTTTAATATATTTAAGGCTTTTTAATCTTACTTACCTTTATAATATATAGTCTTAAACTAGCTCTTAATATAGAATATATATAGTAAAGTATTATCTTACTAGGTATTTTTAAGTAGTTAGACCTTAATATCTAAGAATATATAGTAGTATTTAATATTAAAGAAGAGCTACTAGACCTAGACTAAGTGCTTACTATATACTCTTTATACTTTTACTACTTACTAATCTCTTCCTAGGTTTATTACTCCCTTTATTACTACTTATCCTATACTACTTACTCTTATCCCTATCCTTATCTATCCCTATCCCTTTAAGTCTCTTACTTACCTTCCTATACTTCTACTTTATTACTCTTATCCCCCTAACTTTTTTTAGCTTATTACTAGGTTTATATTTACTTTCTTCTCTTATTATAAAGTCCTTTAAATTAAATAGAGAAATAAACTAATTAGTATTATTTATTAGGCTTACCTTAGTTTACTTATTATATTTTTATACTACTTTAATAAGATATAGATATTAAATATTTTAAATACTAAAAAACTAATTATAAGATAGATAAAACTACCTTATATTAGTAAGAAGTCTACCTTTACTATAAGTACTACCTTTCTTTCTCCTTATACCTTCTAAGCTACTAATATTTTAATAGGTCTTATAATAAATAGAGTTTTTACTATCCCTTACTATCTATATATATATATAATCTATATATAGGTTTTATAATAAAAGATACCTAAAGCTTAATAATACTAATAGCTACTACTAAAACTAAGCTCTTTACTATCTTTCTAACCTCTCTAGTTAGGATATAATAAGTAAAGCTAATAAAGTAATAATAAAATAGGTTAATAGGTAGATTATATTATAAAAATAGCTATATAGAAGGATAGGAGTAGAAATATATATATTATATTAAATAGAGTAGTATATAGTAATTTAATATTTTTAATAAAAGCTAGTCTTATAAATCTATAATAGCTTTCTTCTATAATACCTAATATAAAGAATATAGATCTTAGCTTATATAGTATACTTAAAATAATATATACTCTATATTATATATATATACTAAAAGAAATGCCTATATCTTAATATACTAGGTTCTAATATAGCTATAATTTAGATATACCTTCTATATTAGTAAGGTTAAAAGTCTAAGTACTTTAGAACTAATATACTCTATTTTTAATATAACTAAATCTTAATATAGCTTAATTTATAATATACTTTATTATTCTACTATTTCTATTTTACTATACTTTATAATTTTATAAAATACTTTAAAAAAAAGAAGTATCTTTTCTATATTTTATAATATTTTTTTTTTAATATAAAATTTACCTATATTATAATGCCCTAGCCTATATAGCATAATTTCCTTTTTAATATGTGGACTAACCTATATTAGAAAACACCCCCCACTCGCGTAGGTATGGACCGACCAGAATTAGTGGTAGAACAACTATATCGGATGGAGTATCGACAGTATGCATTCCATTGGTTCTCACTGTCATAATCTGTAATTTGGCACCTAGCTACCCAAAGCTGGGTAGATACGACTAGCACATCGTCTCCAAAATTCAATGACACATCAGTTCATAGTTACCTACTCACCATTCATCAGTGATGTCTTGCAGCTTGGGCAAATCAATGCTCGGAATAAGTAAGCTAAGAAAGCTAAGAAGTCGGCTCCAAGGTCTTCAATGCCCCACTCGAGCCTTGCAGAAAGAAATAGTAACTACGTCTTTGGGGACACGTGTGGTAACATGTTGAAATCCATACTTTAATACAGGGTAGGCAGGTTGCGCCCAGCTTACTTCGCTGATTTGTAGCACACGCTGGCAAACACAACTTGACGACCTCAACAACAGACAAATACAAATAGAACCCGTGGATCAACCACCAAGGCTTAGCCCAATTCGCCGCTTCGAACGCAGCTCTTGATGGTACGTGGCTGATACTTCCAATACCTACCTAGGTAGCTATGCGGCTCTGACTTGATTGACAGGGTCGCCGACGGCACACGCAGTCCCCGCAACATGCCTAAGCCCGGAACTCAAACAATAGCGCCATCTCGTGCATATATCCGATCGAAATATGCATGGTCAATCATCCATAGCCGCTTTAGCGCGCGGGTTAGCTGGCCTTTGAAGGCCCCTGACAGACCGATTGCTAGACCACATAGCCACTGACGCCCCCACGCAAGTGACTTGCCCAACGAGGATACGAGTTATTGCACCTGTAGCGATCGGCTGGTTGCAGTTGCTTGGCTGCGGACGAAACATAGTGACAACGTTGTCGGCATTTCACAAGATTGGCGGCTTGTGTGCGTCTGCTCGAACGACTACACCTCGAATGTTGTTCGTGGAACAGACCGCGTCTCGGCACATGCCCAAAATATGTGCAACGAATAGTTAATTTCTGGGTCAGGTTACGGACCCCGGCCGCTTCACCCCTGTCCCGTGGTCGTTGGGCGCAGAATGACACAATCATCACTACCCCTGCCTGCCTCACTCTATGTGCCATGACCCGGCCAGGTCTTGACCTTTGACTGTTTGGGGCACATCCTATCGCGATGAAAGGAGAGATCCCATCCCATCGGCCCGAGCCGGGACTGACCGTCTGATATGGATAAAGACTGGCAAGTCCTGCGACCGGCTCGTTGCTGTTCTAGAAACTCCGGTATCGCTCGGCGTGTAATATGCCTGTGGAACCATGAATTTCCTGGACGAAGCTAATTCCAGGAAGCCCCGGCCCTCTTCCGCGCCCAAAGAGGCAGCTTTCGCCGTACACTGCCAGATGAAGCAGACGAAGCACTCGACACTAAAACTGCCGGACGCACGTCCCGGGGAGCCGGTTGAGCATGGAAGGTTGTTCCCCGAGAGCGAATCAGAGGGTAAAGAACAGAGCAGATTGACATTGGCATGGCCCATCTCGCTCGTCTCAATTAGTTAACCGGAAAGCCCACTCACACGGAGTTGTTAGGCACACCATGAGACCCGCCACAGTGACAAGACCCAGATTGCCCAACCAGCAGGAGGGGGATCCCCAGCTTTGGTAACAAGTGACCAAGGTGCAAGGTTTTCCCTCACCCCCTTGGCGGACTGGGTTGGGTGGACGAAGAAAGATCAAAAGGGAGCCAACGGTCGCGAGTTCTAGCGCCGTTCCGTCCCTTACAAAACGCAGCTCGGCAATTTTTTACCCTGTCAACTCTTTCTCAACACCTTTTGCCAAACTTCGCCCCGGACGACCGAACGCACGCATTAGTTCTAGCGTCGATCATACATATACATACACGACTAGGAAGCCTCAGCCTGACGATACTCTTGTGTAGCTTACCACCGACTGCCGCTTTCAACGTTCTCGTCGCATAGTACTTGCCGGCTGCTACCTAGGTACCTATATAGTTACCATTGCTCTCCCGCTACCCAAGCGTCGCTCCTTCTTGCTGAAAATGCTATCCTACGACGCCGCAATTACAATTGCCGCCAAAGGGCAAGACACTACCTCGCCTGCGCCACTGACGACTTCATTACCACCGAGCATCACCGGTTCCGCTACTCAATCAAGCGCCTCTCATATGGGCTCCGTCGCTTCTGCCGCGGGCCAGGGCCAGCCAGCCCAACATAATCATATTTGGCTTGTCACAGGTCCCGCTGGATGTGGCAAGACTACCATTGCGGAACACATTGCGGATGCCAACGGGTTGCCCTACATTGAAGGCGATTCCGTAAGTCAGACTGCCCCGTCGTTTTGTTGAGAGGTGGCTAACCGACCTAAACAGTACCATACGGCGGCCAATGTGGAAAAGATGAGAACAGGCGTACCGTTGACGGACGCAGACAGATGGGACTGGCTCACGCAGCTGCGCGATGAGTCGATGCGCCGGCTCGCCGACGGAGCGCGCGGCGTCGTTGTGACATGCTCCGCACTGAAGCGCAAGTACAGAGACGTGATCCGCGTCGCGGCGTACTATAACAGCAACATTTTGATTCACTTCATATATCTGGATGCACCGGAGCAAGTGCTTCTGCAACGAGTCTCTGCGCGCCAGGGCCACTACATGGGGGCTAGCATGGTCCAAAGCCAGTTTGACATCTTGGAGCGGCCGGCCGAGGACGAGAAGGATGTCTTCAGCATTGATGTCAGCCGATCGATTGAGGAAGTCAAGCAAGATGCGCTGGCTCAAGTTCATGAGGTGATGGACGCAGAGAGCGCCTGACGAGCCAACAACATGCTACCCCCCGTGCTAGCGGCAGGTCGGTACTGGATGTACACAGCGCATGTCCCTATTTACTCTTTTTTTTCTTCCTTTTTCTCGTCCAAGTGATTCATCTTTTGAAATCAACCCTGCGCGATTATCGAGCTTGCATTACTGATAAGGTAGAAAGACAGGGAGACAGGGGGCGGGTGAGGTGCAGCGGATGGCACGCTTCTGCCGTCACCATGTCTCACATTAATATGTCTAGGCTGCGCCTGGACATATTCGTACATTTTTTTCCCTTTCTTTCGCATCCTACAGAAAGCAGGACTGGGCTTGGCAGCAGGACAGCAGTTTGACAATGCACTTTTATTATTATTATTGTCTTGGCAGCCTTGTATCTCTGTTCTTTCTTTCATGTTTACTTTTTCCTTGTCCTTGTTGATTAGTAGACGGACGCTAGACAATGAATAGACAAGACGTGGGCGACCACGGACTAGAGACTTTCTCCTTTCTCGCCTTTTGTCTAGAAATGGACATGTCTAATCCGCCTCACTTCTGTCGATGCTGGGGGCAAATACAGAGTACCCCTCTATCAGTTGTACTATGCAGATTGCAGATGGGACATGCCTCCAAAGGTGGCCATGTGTTTTGGGGTACCCGCTTGATGCGCATGTGCATTATCTCATCACAGGGCGGGAATGCAGTGTGATTGTCCATCGCCCCTGCCAACGTGGTCAAAGCATACGACTAGAACACTTGCCGAATGGTGCATGGGAGCCCGGCCGAGTCATGAAGACCCTGACGCGTATCCGTATAAATTTGTACATCATTTGCAACTATTCTATAGGTCATACGTGGGACGCGGGCAACCCCCCGCGGAACAATCTCTCGTCGTCCCAACCGGAGACTTTCCGGACCTTCCTGCACCGCTTCTTCCTGCACCGCTTCTTCCCAGCCCCAGCTTCGCACCCTTGCACCGACAGCTTGCATGCATGGCGGCTGGGCACACGGGTGGCGTGAGCGGCTGGGCCAGGTTGTTTGGGCTCCGGTCCCTCATGTATCCAAAACGGCGGTAGCCTCGTCTAACATGAGAAAAAGAAAAACCAAAATTCACACCTCGCTCTGGATTGTGTTACCAGTACATGACTACTCTCTTCCTCTTTCTCCTCGCGGAGTAGGTGGGCGTTCGTCCTCGTCTAGACCACTGGCATGGTAAATAGCGTGGGCTGCTCCCTCTTTCTCAGGTGGTGTCGTTGGCTTGCATCTCCTGGCAAGCCCTGTATAGGTAACTGAATGTGTAATCGAATGAAGAGAGAACCAAAACTCAACCAGTCATTAAATCGAAAAAAGACTCGCTAGATGTAACTCCGTATGCAGTATACTTTTTTTCCGTTTTTCTTCTTCATTTTCGCCTTTACCGGAGGTGCATGACCATGACGTCCGGCTCCTCCACCACGCTGCGGACTACGTCGGCGGCGCGGGCCATGGTGGCGCCATCGACGACGCGGTGATCGGCACTCCAACTAAAGTTGCAAATCTGCTTCTTGACAATGTTATCGTGCTCGTCAAAGGCGGGGACGGTGCGCATGCGGCCGATGCCGAGGATGGCGACCTCGCGCTCGACAATGACGGGGCTCAGGTAGGTGCCGCCAATGTTGCCAATGTTGGAGACGGTGATGGTGCCGCCGGCCATGTCCGCCGGCGCGAGCTTGCCCTGCTGCGCCAGCGCCTGCAGGCGGTGGAGCTCGGCCGCGATGGCGACAATGTTGAGCGCGCCCACGTCTTTGATGACGGGCACGACGAGGCCCTGCGGGGCGTCCATGGCGACGCCAATGTTGTGCTGGGCGCGCATGACGAGGGTAGGCTTGTTGGCGGCCGCGGCGTCGAGCTCGACGCGCGCGTTGAGGATCGGGAACTGGTACAGCGCCAGCGACACGGCCTTGATGATAAAGGGCAGGTACGACAGCTTGGCGAGCTGCCCGTCGTGTGGCGCCTTGGCGAGCACCTTGTTGAGGCGGCCGCGCAGACGGACGAGGTCGGAAAAGTCGACCTCGTCGGCGTAGAGAAAGTGCGGAATGGTCAGGGACCGCGACATGGTCTTGAACATCATCTGCTGTGTCGGCGTGAGCGGCTGTCGCGTCTCCATCTGTACGGACGGGTTGGTCGGGGCCGCGGTCGGGGCCGGGCTGCCAGCCGCGGCGTCCTTGCCCTGAACAAACTTGAGTATGTCCTCCTTGGTGACGCGACCATCCCGACCGGTGCCGTAAATGTCGCTGATATCTACGCCGAGCTCCTTGGAGAGGTGGCGGACGGCGGGCGTGGAGATGGAGGCGCTCTTGCCCTTTTGCTTGGGCACGGCCGGCGATTCAGCAGGTGCAGAGACGGGCGTAGGGGCCGGGGCTTGTGCTTCGGTCGGCGCTGAGATGACCGGCGCTTCCTCTCCGGCCGGGGGTGCCTCCTCCTCCGCGGCGCTGCCTTGGATGTCAATGTCCACAAAGGGCTTGCCGACCTTGGCCATCTCGCCGGCCTCGTAGTAGAGCTTCTTGACGGTGCCGGTGAAGCGCGAGGTGATTTCGACCGAGGCCTTGTCGCTCTGGACCTCACAGAGCGGGGAAAACTCCTCGACGCGGGCGCCGGGCTCGACGAACCACTGGATGACCTCGCATTCGACAATGCCTGTTTGAAGGGCGGGGTGGTTAGCAGATGTCAACAAAAAAATACGACCAAGGATTGGGCCAAGAGAAAAAGATAATAGCTAGATCGATTGAAAAATGACATGTCCATACCTTCACCGATATCTGCTAGTAGCACTGGCTTGACCACATATAGGCGTCTGGACTCGGAAAACCATCTGGGGACCCCGGATTGTGGTGATTTGCCCATTGCGACGCGGCTGACGGCCTTGGAGGTTCCCCATTGCGAGCGGAGCGCTCTCGATCCACGCTGTAGGAACATGATGCTTCTTCTGCGGTGGGATGGTTGGGGAAAAAAAGGAAACAATGTGAGGAACCCGGATATTGGAAGCAGAGGAAAGAGAGAAAGCGACCAATTGCGGGCAGATGAATAAGTTGTTGCGCGGCTCAAGACAAGGACGCATTCAGTCGGCATTGTTGGTGATGGGGAAGAGGGTCCCGCGGATAGCCGAGTCTGGGGCACCGACGCCACGCTACAGCTGGCTTAAGCCGCGGCGGCAGCGAGAGTGCCCGCCGAAGCCCGCTGGAGGGCAGATGGGTTGAGTACCGGAGAGAAGTGCTTAGGTAATTTTCTATTTCAATCATTAATCGAGGAACACAAACTTTCTGACTATGAAAACACGAAAACGTGGCAATATAGAAAGAAGCTATGGCAGAACTGGCGGCGAGCCGGACAACGTGCCCTGGCCCACTGTTGGTACCAAATCCTTCGAACCAACAGGACTCTAGGTGGATTTTAGTTTGCAAGTTTACTAGGAGACAAAAGGAAGAAAAGTTATCTAGGTAATATCACCGTTTAAAAGGACAAGTCACAGTAGCTGAGCATTGGTTATGACCTGATTGAATATCATGGGAGCCATACAAGGGAGAACGAAATGGCCAACAAGCAAGTCCGGCCGGTTATAGAACATGATTTCTGAGGGGGAGAAAGGAATAACGAAAACAAGACAAAAAAAATCATAAAGAAAATAAGAAATAGAAGATAATAACAATAAAAGAAGAAGCTAAGAATATGTCATTTTTGAATCACCACCGAACCTCTCTGTATGCCGCCAGCCGGCCCGCTTTCCGGTCAGGTACCCAGGTACCCAGAAAAAAAACGTCAACTCCTCGACGAGCCGTTTTGGCCATCTTCCAACTTTCAATGAGCAGCGCCACCACACCCCCTAAGCCATGTCATCACGACGTATAGGCCTGACCGCCGCCCGCGGCATCACGAGACGCCTCCCACCGCGATTCGACTCAATCCCCCCGATATGCGCCCGCTGCCGGGGGCACCGCGGTTTCACGGCCACGGGCGCGCCTCTGGGACCGCGCACCGAGAAGCCGGCCGCGGGCGCGTCCATGGACCCCCAGAGCGACCTCACCGGCCCGGCCATCGAGGCGCCCCGCAGCTACGGCAAGCGCTACGAGGGCGTCTTCACGCCCAAGCCGCTGCCGCGCCCGATTGGCATGCCGCTGCCGCCGCGGCCCGGCGAGAACACGGGCATCGACGACCGCACGCGCGAGCAGCGCAAAAAGGACTTTTCCAACTGGGACAAGCATCTGGCGCGGCGAAGAGAGCTGTACGTCGTGACACCTCGACTCCGAAGACCACGCACGGGTGGGATTGGCGCAAGGCTAACAGGAAAATCAGCACCGCCCAACTGTCACGACCATACTTTCGCGACTGGAATAACCTCAAGTACCACGACGGCAAATCCTTCATCGCCCCGCCCCGGCTCTTCAAGGCCGAGTTCTCCCTCTTCTTCCCCAATCTCTACGGCCAGACGATCCTCAAGACCGACAAGGAGCCCCGCGACACCACGCCGCTTCTGACCGGCAAGGCGACCGTCGTGTCCATCTTCAGCAGCCAGTGGGCCGAGGCGCAGACCGACAGCTTCACCACGGCCAAGGCCAACCCGGAACTGCAGAACATTCTGAAGCAGCACGGCGGCCGCGACGGCCTGGCGCAGGTGGTGCGCGTCAACTACGAGGACAATGCGGGCAAGGCCTGGCTCATCAAGCTCTTCATGGGCTCGCTGCGCAAGCGCTTCCCGGAGCACGAGTGGGGCAAGTACCTGCTCGTGCGCCGCGGCATCACCGACCATATCCGCGAGTGCATCGGCCTGCTCAACACAAAGGTCGGCTACACGTACCTCGTGGACCAGCACTGCCGCGTCCGCTGGGCGGCGAGCGGGAATAGCAGCCCAGAGGAGATGGAGGGTCTGAACCGTGGCCTGGTTCGGCTGGTCGAGGGCATCAAGGCCGAGGCTCTGCTGCCCTCGACGGCCCGCGAGCCGGTGCTGGGAAGAAAGGCCATCAAAGATCTTGTAGAGAAGCGGGCTGCCGACAAGGCTGAAGCATCGACATGACGGAGCACGTTTAAACGTCATTGTACATTATATTAGACAATCAAACCCCCAAATAGCATATAGATGTAAAACAATACGCTGATACCCCTTGAAAACACTATTCCAATAACGCCGTCCAGTGCAATTTGTATAACAAGTTCCCGCCATTCTGCCCCCTTTTACAAGAAGAACCAGAAAAACACAAAGCAAAAGGCAATGAAGCTGCCCATGATGATGCCGTCCCGCCGCTTCTTGGCCGATATCCGGCCAATCAGCGTGTTGATGCCGGGCACCTGGCTCGCGGCGCCCGTGATGCGGCGCTGGATGCTGGCGAGCGTATCGCGCTGCACCAAGAAGCTGTCGTTGACGGCGTACGCCTGGCTGAGCACGCTGTCGGCCATGCCGTGGCTGTTGTCGATGCGGCGGCGCTCGTCGAGCATGTACTCGGCCTCGGCGGCGGCCGGGTTGTTGGCGCGGTACTCGTCAATGTCGGAGCGCACGTTGGTGAGGAGGTTGGCGCGGTCGCGCGCGTGCTGCAGGTTGGCGCGCAGCCGCCCGAGGTCCTTTTTGTGCGCCGACAGCTTCTCCCGCAGCAGCGCGAGGTTGTTTTGCTTGAGCGCCGACGACGTGAGCGCCGCTTCCGAGTCGAGCAGGCGGGCGAGCTGGCTGATGGTGGATTCGCGCTGTCCGTGGTCAGTCTTGGTCGTGCTTGAGTGGCGGATGGGACGAGTTACGGCCGTACCTTTTCTAGCAGCTCCTCAATCTTGGTCTCTGCGGTGCGCTCCTCTTGTGTCGGTTTGGGGGGGATCGATGTGGCTGCTGAGAATTGCGAATACGTGTGGAATAAGCTCTCGGTCTGAATATGCAATCGTTAGGTTTCCTCTGATCGCAACGGGCTCTCGGGAGATCCATCCTCACCTGCGTCTCTAGTGTTCGGGCCTGTTGACGGAGCTGGGCCCAGCCAGCGTTTCCTGATGGTGCGGCCATGACAACCGGTTCGAGATCTGTAGCGCGTCGCGTGTGCCTTTTGGGAGCCGGGAAAATCAAAGTAGAAAGGACGGCCTAGGATTTGGCAAGACGAGCAAAGCAGGAATGACGATGATGAAACTGGGTCCGCACTCCCTGAGCCGGTTGACCAGCAGTTCAACCCGTAACCAGCCTAGCCGGCTTTCAGAGCTACGCTAAGCTCTTTACGGTTGCGGACCGGCAGAACTTCTTCCGACCGCTTTGGACCTCGGAGCTCACGTGATGTCCAGCACACAGTCCGCCGGGTCCAATAGAAATTAGCCACAAGCCCCGCACCGCCGCCCAGTCCACCACAAGAGGCACAGCCTAAACAGGCAAAACCCTAGGGCAACTTTTTTTCTCGGCAAAAATTCTCAGAGTTTGTGGTAGACTGCCCTGCGCCATACGATCCCCATCGCGAGCGAGCCTAGTATTCCTCTCTCTCTCTCTGCACTTTCAGTCGACACTACTTCGCACACCCCCATCGAAGCCTATATCCAAGATGGTGAGTAGCAACTGCGTCCCTTTGCGAATTTCGTCATCCATCATTTCGACAATCGAGCGGAACTCTTGTTCGTGTGGGCGCCTGGCAGCCAGTCCTTGAGGGGGAAAACAGAAACCCCGTGCACGGCGGGCAGCAGGACCACGACGGAGGGGAAACAGGGCCACGACTATCAAAACAAGCACAATTACGACAAAAAGCCTGCCAGGATGTGACGGACGAGGTTTTCCAAAGCAAAATGTGGACGGACAGATGATGTTGGACGACATTGATGCGACCGAGATCAACGTTGGATTCGAAGGATTGAAATACGACATCGACAGCCACCACAGCCAGCTTTGATAAACCCGCATGGAAAACCTCTGTTCCTCCGTCCTGCAGACCTGCCGAACCCCTCGACGCCGCATCAATCGAACATCTTTCGTCGTCACAAGTGCTGACCAAATATTTCTCTCTAGTCGTCCGCCAAGGTTAAGACCGTCCAGCTCTGGGACAAGAGCAAGGATGACCTCATGAAGCAGCTCGGAGAGCTCAAGACCGACCTCGGTCAGCTCCGCATCCAAAAGGTCGTCTCCGCCGGCTCCAAGCTCAACAAGATGTACGTTTCTTTTTGTTTCCTCGCTCCCGCTCGACACCATCATTCTTAGAATCGCCTGGGCACTAACACGTTCGTCCTTAGCCACGACCTCCGCAAGTCCATTGCCCGCGTCCTCACCGTCATCAACGCCAAGCAACGCAGCCAGCTCCGCCTCTTCTACAAGAACAAGAAGTACGCGCCCCTCGACCTCCGTCCCAAGCAGACCCGCGCCATCCGTCGCCGACTATCGCCCGAGGACAAGGCCCGCGTGCTGCAAAAGGCCTCCAAGCGCGAGACTCACTTCCCCCAGCGCAAGTTCGCCATCAAGGCTTAGAACTTTTTAGCGTCATGTTGAAATACAAACAAAAATTTCTTTTAACGGGGTACCCATGAAGCGAGGATGGAAGCAAAAAAAAAAGGGCAACACAGCATAATGGATGTTGATGTGTTTAGGGAAACGAATTTTTTTCCTTTTCGGCGAAGATCATCTTTTGTTATATTCGAGAACGGGGACACGGCGTGGCGTATCCTTTTGATCTTGTCCTTTTCCACGCAAGAAGGATACGGGGAAAAGAGACACATCGAAACTTGAGCATCGCATGGCTTCTTGGGGTCTTTAACAGGAACCTTGAGCAGTCTCCTTTGTATCTTGGAAGGCGGACGGGAAAGACAAACTGGGGCCTGCAGCAATTGGGACATCATGTTTCTGTCGGGCCCTTGGGCTTGCTAGGCATAACAAGACAAGTCTGCAAGTACAAAATAAAAGGAAAAAAAATGAGGTCATGATCCAACCAAACTAGTGTCCCTGTTTATCTGCGTGATGTATGAATGCTCTAATGGAACCTACCATTCATGATACCAACGTAGTCGAAACCACCCCACAGAAGGCATCGCGGGGACGTCGTCTACTCTCGTATTTTCCTAGACAGTGGTACTTGACTTTGGCCAGTCTAGGCCAATTTTACACTCATATGATTCACGTGCAGCTGAAGAGGGTTTGTGAATAACCAGTCTCGAGATCTTGCTCGTTTGTCACTGTTCCTTCGTCTATCATGAGTTTCGTATGCCTCGCGAGGCCCAATGCTGTCTGACTATAATGATACGATGCCTCAGAGATTGTTCATGCAAAAAACCGTGCGCCAGCAACCACCCAGTTCCCCAATCAACGCCACCCACAGAAATAGCAAAACAAGACCAAGAAGAAATAACAACTTCATATGTATCCATGTACGTTTTGATCAAACATAAAACTGCACAGCTCGACGCCACTTTAGACGGCCTGCATCATGTCAGGGTGCTCAAAGTCACCAAGGCCGTCGCTGGACATGACCGAGGCGATGGGCTTGGATATCCTACCAGTCTTGACGCGACTGAGAATCTTGCTGACCTCTTCCGGCTTGTCCTTGTGGTTGGTGCCCATGTGTCGGCGAAGCTGGTCAAGTCTGTGAAAGTCCTTGCCGCAGATTTCGCAGACGTGGGAGCCGCGAATGTTGTGGATGCGACGATGCTTGGAAAGATTGGAGGATTCACCAAACTTTTTGCCGCAAATGTCACATTGCAAAGGCTTCGCGCCAGTGTGCGTACGCTCGTGCATTGTCAACGCACTCTGTTGCTTGAAGGACTGGTTACAGCCATCAAAGGAGCAAATCCAAGGCTTCTCGCCAGTGTGTGTGCGCATGTGCTGCTCGAGAGACTGCTTGGCAGACAGCGATGCACCGCAAATATGGCATTGAACAGGTTTGTCTTTATAAAAAGTCAGTCCCTGCAGGACGAGTGCATGAGTGCGGGTGGGGTTGACTTACATCCAGTGTGGACTTGCATGTGGCGCTCCAGCTTACTGCGTTGACTAAATGTGGTGTGTCTTGTGCAGCCTTGCCATTGGCAGTAGAAGCCGGCATGATCCTTTTTGATCTGCTTCAGGTGGTCGGACTTGCAGTGGTCTTGCAGCGACTTGTGGTTGCTGCACCTCTGGCCGCAGATTTTTTGACCACCCATGCCGTCGGACATTAGCCAACGGCAAATATTTTGGTCTTCTGGCGAGACCGAGGGAGTGCCTTCAGCGACAGCGCTCGTCACGTCGGCAAAGTAGTTTGTGCCTTCAATGGTGGAAGGGGTGGGTAGAGAGGCGGGCGTAGGGGAGAGAGAGGTGGCGAGGGAGAGGTTTGTAGAGGGAGAGGTGGTGGAAGAGAAGTGGTTGTGATGGTGATGGTGATCGTCAAGCATGTGGTGTGAGGTCGCATTCTGCAGCGTCTTGTGGAAGCTGTTTCCATTGGCCATGAGGGCAGGACGATGCTGCTGGAAGATGTGCTGCGCAAAGTCATAGGGGTCTTGGATCTGGAAACCGCAAATGGCATCGACACCGTGTGGGCTGATACCGTCGGGAGTTGAGGTATGCTTTGGCAAAGAGCACATTTGCATGAGGGAGCTGGGCTTGTCGGCTATACACGAGTGCATGTGATTGTCTTGATGTGTCGGGTCATGGTACTGCATAATGTGGTTGGCGAGAATAAACTCGGGGGCAATATCCCACATTTGACCAGAAAAGGCGGGCATGTTGCCGAAGGAGTTGTCCAGGGACAGAGACGAGCAGGGAACAGTAGGTAGGTCTAGATAGCCGGCATCAGCCATGCTGGGGGTTGGAGGGACAGTGTGCGATGTAGTGAGAGGCGTGGTGACAGTACCGCCCTTGTCTCCGAATGAAGTGAGGGCGGCAGCGGCGGCGGCTTCAGTGTCGGAGATGGGACAAGCCGATTGGGAGCAGGGCACTGACGGAGCTTTGCAGTCCTCGTCAACACAAAGATCAGGAGGAACACAAGCATCGTCTTCGCAGCAGACGCCGTGTTCTTTGCTGTCGCACTGGCTAGGACAGCTGCCTTCGCAGTCCGAGTTGCAGGAGGCTTCGCAGTCGTTGTCGTGGCAGACATCGAAGCCGGGGCAAGGCACGTTGTTCTGGAGCAGGGTGTGGGTGAAGATGGCATCCCACGGCGATGGAAAAGTTTGCTGCTGGTTCTGCTCGGCCAAGGAAGCATTGTGAACAGGTATCGGGTTGGAGATGCTGTGTCGTTGGCGAGAGTGTGTCTGCGAGAGGCTACGCTGGCCCATGGCGAGGGCCTTGTGGTTAGATGTCTGGCTCTTTGCGGCGATATTGCAATGGTTGAAACTGTTGTGGTCGAGGCATGAGTCGTCGTGGAAGGTCATGGTAAAGGAGTCCAAGCCGTGCGACAGAGACATGTCCATGGGGAGGAGGTTATCGAGATTGAGCGCCATGGCAGCCATGTCATTGGAGGGGGGGCCGCTGAACGCCATGTGCGCCGCGTCGTCGTCCATGGTGGGCGCGACGAAAAGTCAATGGAGGAGGTTTTCAGGACGAGGCTGGAGAGAAGAGGGGCAAGCGAGGCCCTTGGTCTGTTGGGTCAAGCACAGCGGCCAGGAACGGGATGCCGAGGCTGAGCGAGATGAGGAAGGGAGGGGGAAACAAAGATGGATATGCAAGCAGGCGAAACGGGGTTCAGAAAGCTGGAATAAGCGCAGGGCTTATGAGCTGAAATGAGGGCGAGTTCGCAGGGTTAGGCGGTCTGCTCATGGGGATGAGTGTTGGGTGAGAGACGGTCAGTGTTGGCGAGGTTTGGTGTGTGTGATGTAGATGTACAGAGAACGGGAGGGAAAGGGAAACGAGGTTGGCGAGAGCAGGAGAAGGAAAAAAAAAAAGAGCATGCAAGTTTAGCGTGTGTGCCTGGAGACACAGCCAGGCGAATTACGTGCTCTGTCTGGCCGACGACGAGCAGGCATGGCGGCGACGGGCGCTGGAAAAGGCGAGGGCAAAAAGTGGTAGGTCGCGAAGGTGGTGAGAACCCGGATGGACTCGCGGACATGTTTTCAGGACAAAGAGGGTATGAGAGAGGGAAGGTGGAAGGTGCAGCAGAAAGTGGGGCGGCGTTCGACCAGTCGCTTCTGGCCACCAATAACGACCATGATCAACTGATCAAGTCAGTTGCAACGAGTGGCTCACTGACTCACTGAACCAACTGCAGTCAACGACCTTGTTTTCAGTAGCGCCTACAAAGAGGTAGTTACACCAACGCTCCGGCTGTGCGCAGCCCTGCCTCTTTTCTTTGCTCAAGGCTCAAGAATGACTGGTGACGTGCGATTGCGATTGTCCTGCGCTCTTCTTTTCGCGTGCTTGCCTTTGATGTCTGTCCAACTAGGTGGTCTTGGTCAGCCCGCGTTTGCTCCCAATCTGCATACTGGTGCAGCTGGTGCAGCTGGTGCAGCCGCCGCGCGCCCGCCCGTCGCTCCCCGCCCCCATTCCCGCCGTCCGCGTCCGTTCCGTACTCGGCCGCGGCCGTTTGCTCCCACCGATGGATTCCTCGCCGCGCCGGTCCCCGGACCGAAAAGCGAGACAAAGTCACGTTATCGGTACAAGCAACGAAAAAAAAACCCCAACACACACTTGCACTCGTCCTTTTCGACAACCACACCCTGCTTCTTTGTTGAACAATTCCCTTCCCACCATCGACCCTGCATCCTCTTCCACAATGGGGCCGACACCACCTCGTGCGCCGACACGCTCGTACGCACTGCCCCGCCGCTATACTTGGCCATACCCGCAACTTCCAACAGTAACGGCAGGTACCTTGCTCACAAACAGGGGTACACCCAGTCTCCCTCCCTCTGTCAAATCATCACACATAACACACGAGAAACAACATCATCATCACACAACTTCTGTTGGCCTGCGACATGCGCTAATTATTTTCACAGACTGTGCAATTTCTCTGTTTCGCACTGTCAATGCGTCAATCGATTCCCCCCTCCGTTATCTCGCCAAGCCGGGAGAGTCATCCCCGTGTTATCACCCGTCGGCACTATTGGCTCTTCTGGTGCCCAACGGAGTACAAAGGCCAGTAGTGAATGATCGCGAAATGCAATTCACCAACGAGGTACTCTGAGATGATGAGGCTACATGTAGACGTCCGCTCAGACACCATACTCTGTCAGAATCAACCGACTCGCGGCTGCAGCCGCACTCCATATCAAACGGCGCTCTTATAGTGCTTACCCAATCCCGAATCATCTAGGGTTGCTAATAGGTAGATTATATCCGTGATGGCTGCAGCGAAGATGCATGCCCAATAACCTCGTCAGAAGCATTTCTCGATGTATGTAAGCTGTCCCATATTGGTGAGGGTCTCCATGCCGTCCACACGCTATTGCTTAGCTGGTACCCGGGAGACAAAATAAACCGCCGGTTAGGAATACTATTTTCCTTATTCTGGCTGTTTTGTTTATTTTCTAATTTCTTCTTACTCTGCTTACCCTTCTAATCTGTTTCCTAATTCCCTTCTTCCTTTTACTAGTAACCCTTTTTTATAAAGTGCAGACTATCTGTCGCCTTGCTTTTCTGTCACCCGTGTATGGCTGGATAGTTCCGGGGCCAACTCAACGAAGTGCCATCCGGCTGCGCTTGCCGCCCCCAGACACTAGACTAAAAGAGAGACCCGATGACAAGGACCGGGTTTATGCACATCGATCTAGATTTTGGTAGTGCAAGTATACATATTGTTTGATGCTGTGCGCAAGGCTAGGCATGTAACAAGGAGGAAGCCGCCCCTGACCAGACTAGAACTCGATGTGCAGGATACTCGACTGATGGGGAAATTCGTCGGAACTCGGCCGAGTTGGATGCCTGCCTGCGTCTCGATCGTGGAGTAGAACTCATGATCCACAGTGTTCACTCAACAAGACCCCGAGTTAATGGTCAAGCTCACACGGATGCAAGTGAAGGAGTGAATAGGTTCGCTCTGGCAGCAACTATTCCATCTTTCAATAAAACCACCCGCACCGTTGGCTGCGCCGATCAGCTCCCCTTCCGTTGGCTGTGGGAGGAGGGGTTCCCCGCGTCATTGGCCCGTCACAGCCGTTCTCGATGCGCCCAGCTGCACATTGTCCAGTCGGAATCGAGTTTCCCAGTACAAAAGAGGCTAAAGTATAAACGATGGCTGGGCTCCCCTCTCCTACGGTCTCCCCGCGATGGCCTGTTTATTTCTAATCCCCCCCCCTCCCCCAGCATCGACTGCCGATTTTAGCGGCTGCATGACGCCGTAGACCCTTCTGCTTCCCCCCGCAACAAACGGTATATATATATATCGACAAGGTCCCCCCCTTCTCTCTTCCATCATCTCTTGCTATATGCAAATCATCCAAACCATCTCGCCTTCATCAACAATACAAATCTTGACCCTGCGCCCTCCATCGCATACCTATTCTCGATACTTGCCCGGACCCCAACTGCCCACCATGAGCTCTCCGTCTCAGCCCCAGGACATTCCTCCCGCTACTGAGCAGCCTCGCCGCCGAGTATGTTGCGCGCGGCCATGTGCATGTTGAAGTGATCGCGCTGACGGGGATATGCAGAGCTCCGGCTGGATGCCCGCCTACGAGAGCCTCACCCGCAATCGCAGCGAGGCCCAGGCCGCCGCCCGTCGCCAGAGCATGTCTGACCAGCAGGCCAAGCTCGGCATCTTTGGCAGCTTCTTCCACAAGTAAGACTTGCCCCAATCATTCGTCTGATCATGGGTCCTAACATGCGCATAGCAACTTTGGAAGAAATTCCAAGTAATCACGTCCCCGACCACGGAACCAGACAAGACAAACGGAAAAAAAACGAATCAACAAAAAAATGCCTTGTATTATACCATGTTTCAATAGTGTCTTCATATTCTTGTATCAAACTAGTTCTTCAGCCGGCCAATGTCTCCTCTCCTTGCTGTTCAGTCTAATTGTGCAATGCCACCGGTCTAAATGTTGGTGCCCCCAATCATATCGAGAGTTAATACGCCAAGACAACCAGGAATAATTTGGACTTTTTGGAGGATGCATTCTGCGTGCCTGTTCCAGTCTCTCCTGTACTTCTCACACCTTGCCTAAGAAACTCGCCACTTCCAGCGGGACCGTCGCCGGATCCCTCACCTTTCGAACCGGAAGAGCTTGACCAAGGAACCCACGAAAGGGTTTCATGTCGGCGGTCATGAACTTTCAAGTCTCAAAACACACTGTATTTATGGAGTCCAGCGTGGTGGGGTGATTCTTGTCATCCCATATGCGAGAAAGAACCATCATACATGAGAGGGTGTGAGTATATCGGCAGTGTGATTATCTGTGGCTATCGCAGAAAACAGCTTTAAGATCCGGGTTTCCGCGATGGCGTGACGGGTGTCCGATGATTCGTTAATCACACCAGAGTCTCAAAGAAACGCCCTCGAGTAGCCAACCAGAACAAAATAGGTCATGTTTCATTGATTCATGTTTCAAGGGCAGCATATTAGCCAGAGGTAGTCCTCAACAACTCCAGACGTTGTTTGCAATACCAAGATGGATTTGGCCATAACTACTGGTCAGATGGAATAAACCATGCAAGCACCCGAGAAGATTTCGGTTTCACGTCAATTCCCCGACGTCGGGCACAAGAGAGATAGTTTGCAGCCCCCGACCTTGATTGAAGAAAGTCGCACAGGTTCATCAGCTAGTTCGCAGCCCAAAAAGATGGGATATTGCAAGGTCAAAGTCCAGGGCTTGGCGCTCGAGGCCAAACGTCACCTGCACTATAAAACCAAAGCCCGCAGCGGGCGGAGCAGCGCCTTGCCACGCGCCTCCCCCCCCCCACCTCCCCCCATCAACTTTCAACGACCATAAAACATTCCAGAGCATCCCACCATTCGTCATCCCTAACCCCCCCTCCTTTTTCTCAACTCATCAATTCACATCTAATGGGCAACATTTGCGGTAAACAGGACCCCGAGGACAGGCTGGGCCCGGGCCGCCCGCTCGGCTCAGCACCGCCCCGGCCGCACAAGGCGTCGGTGCCCCAAGCCAAGACGAAACAGACGTACCAGAGCGAGGCGCGCGTGGTCGGGGGCGGCAGCAGCGGCGGCGCGACACCAGCGTCGCAAGCGGCCAGGGAAAGATGGAGTGTGAGTTGCCGGTCGGCGCGCGCGCGCGGGGGGGCAACTTTGGCTGACGATGATTGGGCAGACAATCGAGGAGGACAGGAAGAAGCAAGAGGCGCAGAGGAAGAAGAAGCTGGGCGGTGCGCGCGTGCTGACCGCCAAGGAACGGGATGAGCAGGATAGACGCCGCAGCGAGATTGAAGCGAATGATAGGCAGGTCCTGGGCCAGACGGGCTGACTCTGGAACCCGGAAAAAACACAATAAATTACCAACGCACCGAGTTCTGGTATCGGCAGCGACTGGTTATCGCGTCTACGATGGGAAGCAAAAAGCGCGGCTTGGCATCGTTGCTCGTCACCTTTCTTGAATCCCTCTATGCCTCATCTTTGACGACGGGGATGAGCTTCCAAGTGTCACGACCGGCACAATACCCCCAGTCTTCATGGCAGGTTTATAGGATGAAGTGGCGGACCCAAATAATGTTACTTTAGCAATAGATTTTCCCAACTACTCCCATGATCCATCATGCGCGCCTTGCCCATAACACAAGAATACGTCTAATTTCTTCCCTCGATATTACATCAGGTTTCACAACCTTTTTCCAGTTCAAACGACTCAAAACGCCCACAAACCACCAGGGAAAGCCCATTACGTAATCGTATACCGGCCACTCGCCGGCGCCCTGCTGTCCGCGTCCGCCGCCGCAATCGTGCCCTCCTTGAGCAGCCTCGTCAGCTCATTGAGCGCCGAGCCCACCACGACCTCGGTGTCGCCCTCGATGAGGATGTAGAGCTTCGGTTCCGCGCCCTCGGGCACCTCCTTGCCGGCGGCGTAAAAGTTGCCCTTGGTCGTAATCGACGTGCCCGTCGCCTCGAGAATCTTGGCCACGTTGGTGCGGTTGGTCACGGCCCACCGCGCCTTTTGCGGAAAGTCGTTGATCTCGAGCGTCGCGTGAAAGGCGCCCGCGTCGGGGCCCTTGTTGTCAATCGGCTGCCCGGAGCGCAGCTGCCCGGCCTTGCCTAGCCGCGTGTTGATGGCGCTGACGGCCGAGCTGACCTTGTCCAGCGGGTTGTTGCCGCCCTTGGCCGCGCCGCCCGGGTTGCTGGCCACGACGCCAGACGTCTTGATGACGGGCTCGTTGACGGCGACCTCGGCCTTGCCGGCGTCGCGGGACTGGATGCCAGACGCGGCCGCCTTGATGGCACCAATGGCGCGCTCGTGCTTGGTGTCCTCCTCCTCCTTCTTGTCCTCCTTCTTCTCTTCTTCATCATCGCCGTCCGCCTTGTGTGTCTTGCGCTCGCGCATGCGTGCGGCTTCGCGCTCCTGGTCGAGACGATCGAGACCCTTGCCGCCAAAGCCCGACGTGTCCTTGGCTTTGCCCGTCTTGACCTTTTCGCGGTGCGCCTTGCGCATTTCACTGAGGCGCTCCGGAACCGGCTGCTCGCTCTGCTCCAGGGCCTTGGCGATGCCTGGCGCGCAGCTCTCCTGCTCCGGCGTGATGAATGTGACAGCAACGCCGGTGTTTCCGGCACGGCCTGTGCGACCGGCGCGGTGGACATAGTCTTCCAAATGATTGGGCGCATCATAGTTGATGACGAGTTTTAGTTGCTTAACGTCCAGGCCTCGTGCAGCAACAGATGTCGCAATCAGGATTGGAACGACACCCTTTTTAAAGTCGGAAATCGTCGAGTCGCGGTCTATCTGGTCCTTGCCACCGTGAATGGACATGCACGGATAGCCCTTGACCATGAGCTCTTTGAGCAAGTCGTCAGCTTTTTCTTGACGCTCGACAAAGATTAATGTACGCGCGTCTTCGTCGTTTTCATAAAGTTCACCAAGGAGCTCAAGCACACGGTGAAACTTGGTGTTTTCATCGCGCACCTCCACAATCTGTTCAATTTCCTTGGCCACGACACTGCGCCCGCCGACAGTAATTTCCACAGGACTGTTCAGCACCTTCTTGGTGAGTGAGTCGATAATCCGCGGCATGGTGGCGGAGAAGAGAATTGTCTGCTTATCGGGGCGCATGTTGGCAAAAATCTTCATGACCTGCGGCTCGAACCCCATGTCAAACATGCGGTCCGCTTCGTCCAGGACAACGTAGGTGACTCGTCGCAAGTTGGTGACGCGTCCTTGGTTCGCAGCGAGCAGATCAATCATGCGACCGGGTGTGCAGACGATAATCTCGGCGCCACGCTTCAATTCGGCAATTTGCTCGCGGATTGGAGCACCACCGTAGGCGCAGACAGCACGAATGCCCATCATCTTGAGGAACGGCTTGCAATCACGGTGAATCTGCGTGGCCAACTCACGCGTAGGCGACATGATGAGCCCAATAGGGCCGTCTGATTCCTTCAGTGGAGGCTGATCTTTGATATGACGGAACATGGGAAGCAAAAAGGCCATGGTCTTTCCTGAACCGGTCTTGGCAACGCCAATGACATCGCGGCCAGACATGAGGGCAGGGATCGCCTGCATCTGGATCGACGTTGGCTTCTCGAACCCCATGCTATCGATCACGTCGAGCATCTGTCGAGTGAGACCGCATTGTGACCATTTCTGTACAGGCTTCGGCACATCCTTGCCATTGACTTTGATGCCGTCAAGCTCTACTCGAAGATCTGCCACCTCGGCCTCGTTGAGCTCGCTGAGCTCGACAGGTTCCGCCCAGAAATTCTTTCGGATGGGCTGGATGTCAATTTTGCTGTAGTCAACAGTAGGGATGTCCTTTTTCTTGCGCTTGTTTGTCATGGCCAGAACGGCACTAGCATCGGCAGCATTTTTGTCCACCTCGTATCCATAGTCGTTGTCGCTAAAGTATGCTTCGGGCTCTGGCAGCTTCTTAACCGTAGATGTCTTTTTGGGGGGCCGGCGCTTGACTTCCTTTTGCTGCAAGTCATCCATGAAGGCATCCAGAGGGTCCACATCGTCCTCCGCCTCATCGACCTCCATCTTTTCTTCCTCGACAGCGCTAGCAGCTCCAGCAGTTCCAGCAGTCTCGGCAGTCTTAGTATTCTCGGTATCCTCAGCGGTCTCAGCAGTTCCATTCGTGGCCGGCGCGTCTGCCATGGCTTCGTCACCACCTGCTTCTTTAGCGGCCTCTTCCTCAGCCTGGAGGCGTTTCTCGTGCGCGGCACGGGCAGCAGCAGCAGCCTCTTCTTCGTTTTCAGCGAATTCGTCACCGCCCTCGTCGTCTTCACCCTCGTCTTGGTCGACATATGGTGTGTCGTCTGCCTCGATTGGCAAGCTGGGCAGTTTTGTCAGCTGGCGTTTCGTAGTGACTTCCTCGTCTAGGTCGAGCTTTCGCTTGCTGGGAAGTTTATCGTCACCCTGAGACTTGCCGAACCCGAAACCGCTCGTCTTGGCGCGATTGGCTGGCAATGCAGATGCTGTGGATTGCTTAACTGGCACGGATAATTTTCCTTGCTCGGTATTGATGGAACCGAGGATTGACTTCGTAGAATCATGTGTTCTCGCGGCTGACTTTTTTGCGATACTCTTAGGATCGAACTTGCCAGCGTATGGTCGCACGGGAGATTCGTTGCCAGAGTCTGGGCCAGGTGTGGGGGAGGCAACCGACGAAACGGCGGGTGAGGCAGCACCAGAAGGCGCACCGCTGGCCTTCTTGTCCATTTCTGCCAATAGATTGCGAGTTTGACTAGGGTTGACCTCTTTTTGTTTCTGTCCCTCCAATTCCTTCTTCTTCTTCCATGCCTCGAGCTTCGCTAGACGTTCTGCTTTTTTCTTATCGGCATCGGTCTGGGCAGCGGTGTCGCGGGCCTGTTTGGCGGGGTCGTCCGGGGTTCGACCACTCTCTGTACGCGGTGTATTTCTGTTTCGACTGTCACTGCGATTGCTGCGAGTGTCAGCCCCTCGGGAGTCTTTGCCACGCGCGTCATCCGGTCTTCGGTCGCCGTCGCGGCTTCTGTTGCGCCGGCTACCGGGTGACCGGGTTCTGTCGTCGTGGCGGTCTCGCGAGCGGCGTCTGTCACGGCCACCGCGGTAGCGATCGTGATCCCTGTCGGGGGAGCGGGAGCGATCTCGTCGGCGGTACTGGTCACGGTCACGGCCGCCGTCTCGGTCGCGATGTCGTTGCTGCAGAGATAATGGTATGTTAGAATGCTTGCTGCGCATGTGAGTGGGCGTAAAGCGCTGGCGTACTTCAGGTGAGCGCGATCGAGAGCGCCGACGATGGTCTCTTTCGTCGCGACGATCGCGTGGTCGTCGGTCGTCACGCTGTCGACGACCGCCGTGGCCGGCCGCCAGGCTTGGTGAGCGTGAGTCTCTTGGCCGAACCATCTTGCTGGTGGACGGTTGCTCTCGCGGTGGCTCAGCGAGGCACTAGAAATAAGCCTGTGTTGGTGAATGTTCTATGTTTGAAGACTGCGAGACGCTTGCGTCGCGGTGCGTACTCCTGGGAATCTCTGTTGGCTCTGTCGAAAGAGCTCCCCTTGTATCTCCCGAATTTCGAATTGGTGGCAAGGCGTATCGTTTTCAAAAGCGATACTGAATGGCCTGCGGGTATGCAGCAAGCTCTGGATTGCGAAAACCGAATATGCAAGCGCTGGAAAATGATGTCAAGACCAAAACTGGTTGGGTGTTAGGAAATTTCAGCCGAATCAAGCAGCACGGCTGAGCGCCAGCCCCACTTGCAAGTCGGCTTTTGTATGACGGATGTCTGCGTCTGCGTCCGCGTCCGGACTGGCTTTAGAATTCTTTCTCTAACAAGAACATCAAGAAAATAACCTTTCCTTCTTCTGGGGACGAATATAAGGGAAAGGTGCCCGCTAGTTGGTGAAATGGAGCAGATCTACCACCAGTATAATACATTGCTAAAAAGCAAACTTGCTATACACGCCAATCTAAAGGCTTGATTCTGGTCTAACACTACTGGTCCTGGTATAAATTCGCCCCTGCTAAACAACTTGGACATACTGTACGGAACAGGGTGGGAGTTTGCTGCTTCTCGCCGCGGTTACCCTTTCGTCTACCTTGTCGTTCATGACTTTTTTTTTGGAATACGTTTGCGATCAGGACGCGCGTGCCGAAACCTAGGGAAGAGCAAAGTTTGCAAAGCGGGCAGTCAAGAAAACTTGTCGAAACCGAGGGGTATAATTCAGAGTGAAAGTTGACCTGGACAAGACGCAGAGCGGTGCGCCCGCTCTGTCGAGGTTGCTCGTTTAGTTGCCCCATGTTATTGCTCTGGCATCTACAATCTGCTTTGAAATCCAATCCACGAAAACGGCTAGGACGGCAAGCCTTACAAGCTGGCCGGGGCAAACACTTGTTTTGAGCAGAGCCTGATTTCCGGACCGCCTCCCGCTGTGTAGATCGTGGCAACAGCTCGAGTTTTGCGGGGTGAACTATTATTGCTTCATTATTAGCCAGCCTCCGGAACGGGCTGCTTGTATCTTGCCTTGGTCTCTCTGGGCTGGTTGTCGATGGCCATGTAAGCGGCTGCAACTTCTCATGAGCATACAAGCGAGCTGGTTTTCGCCTGACTCTCACTTGTAATTCTCACCTTGGTCCTTCTTTCAACGCAGCCCGTCTTCTCATTTGTCTCCATATCATAGCCGGAATGCAGACATTTTTGCCACTTGTTATGCTGAGCTGCCTCGGTGCAGTTGGCGGCGCGAGCCATCATCACTACAATTTCCATCAACATTATCAAAACATACTGGCGCAGCATCCCGTAGCATATACGGAGACTGAAAAACCTCTGCTTCAAACTCGCAATAGAACCTACGCGGGTATTCACTCGCCAAGCTATAACCAAGACTTTTTCTTGGAGGTCCCTTATGCCCAGCCGCCAGTCGATGGCCTTCGCTGGAGGTTGCCGCAGGGCTCAACACTTCTTTTACCAGTACACGCGATGCAGTCAAGTACCCGCTAAATTGCGTCGTTCTTGGTGGCGATAGTTGGGGCTACTATACCAGAATATTATTCGTCCTCATATCACAGGGGTGCTGATGAAAATCTGCTACCCATTGCTGCAACTATGGATCGTCTCCACTTTCGGCTTGAGTGGGGACAAAAAAGAAGACTTGAAAAGCCAAGAACTTTCAATGAAAGAGTAGATGCCTCCAGTGGGGATCGAACCCACGATTTTCGGATGTCTAATCTGCAGACTAGATCATAATCTAAACGTTATGAGACCGATGCCCTAACCAGCTAGACCATGGGGGCTTTTCTTGAATTTTCAGAAAATTATTTGCATCTATGTGAGCATGACAACAACAGTCGACGCCGGCGCGCTTGGGCTGTACCTCCGCTTGCCTCCACGACCACTTGACCGTTCGAAGCGCCCCCCGTTCTGCCAGCCATTTCTCTCATAATTCTGAATTGCACAAAACATACCTGGTCGAGGTTGCGGCACGGCCTTAGATTCTAAAATGAGCCGGTCATTATGCCGGGCGCTTTAAAAAGCGACCATTATTTCCTTGCATAGGTAGGTATGCCATATGCCGCTGGCTGCTCCCTCCGGTTGTAATGATTGAGTGGCGGGCGCGCGGAGCACAAGTAGACGTATGGTAGCTCGTGAAACTCCTGTACTTTGTTCTATATATTCTTTTGTTAAAAAGCAAGGAAGTCGTGATCTGTAGATAGTACTGAAAGATCAATGACTGTTACTGCCTTGCTAGTTAGCTCAGACCTTGTGTTTTGATTGGAGATTGTCTATTTTGAAAGTTATGCTACCGCCTATGTCGTATTCATGAAAATAACGGACCAGCTAGTGGCAGTTTGTGAGGTCTTTGTAAGACAGCTTGATTTCTTCATGGCTTATACTCGGTTTCATTTAAATACTTCTTGACAGTTGCAATCGAGTTGCTGCACCTGGTGGGCGCTGGTTCTTTGAATGCTGAAGTGCAGCTGAACACAGCTTCCCCACAGTGGGTGCCACAGGTAGGTAAAAGAGCTCTACCTACCGTAGTTACCAGGTACCTAACTAATACACTGGGACACTCGAGAAAACAAAGCCAAGGATTTGGAATAGACACGAAACAAGTCAAATGAATAGAGGGATGAGCTTACAGCAGTAGAGAGATTCAAGACTCTGCAAACACCGAATGAATTGTCTCTCCAGCAGTGTGATATTCCGCCACCCACGCAAACGCCACACGAAAACCTAAAGCCCAGGCAACCCAAGCCAAGCGAAGACGAGCCGCCCCCAAACTTTGGCTGTCCAATCCGTGGCCGCATATTTTCATCCTTCTGCAACGCCGTTTCTCTTCGAAATTTGCAGCTTCTATCTCCAACTTGCTTTTTCGATACCCGATTAGAGAGACGCGTCTTCTCGCAACCGCTACTACACCCTCCCGACAACCTACACAACTCGAAAGTGATTATTTTGATCCTCTTTCCCCACGCATAATACCGACACCGATACCAACACCATGGGTTTCTTTGACGGATGGGTTGATTCGAGCAAGACGACTCGGTCCAGCAACTACCGAGGATCCGGGTCGTTTGCGACGCTCATGATTATCGGACGTATGTTTTCCCTCGCGCGCCCATTCTCCACGGAGCTCTGTAACCCGCGCGGCGGTCGTTGCTAACCTGCTGCTCCCAGCTACCTGCTTCTTCCTCGGCATCCTCTTCGCCTCGTTCCCCTACGACTTTCCCCTTCTCTGGAGCAAGGAGCCGCTCGCCGCCGACTTTCTCCCACAGCTTGAGGTGCACCTCAAGTTTATGCACGCCGCGCCGCCCCTCATCCACCGCATGCTGAACATCATGGTCTTTGTCGCCTTTGCTGGTCTCCTCATCAAGCTGTTCCGCCCCTCCGAGGCCAACTTTCTTTTTGACGGCGCCTCCCTGATCCTCTACGTGATTGGCGCCGCCACCTACATGACCAACATCGTGCGCGGCCTGCGCGCCCTCACCGACGGCGTCTGGGACCAGCCCGAGTTCGCCAAGACGCGTCGCGGCGAGAGCGACGGCGAGTACATCCTGGGCAAGGAGGACAGCCTGCGCGTCATGTCGGCCAGCAACACCATACTCGCCCTGGTCCTCATCGGTGTCCTGGTGCTCCAGGCCGGCCAGTGGTACGCCGAGAAGCGCGACCGCGACGACGACGAGCCGGCAGAGAAGAAGGAGGCCGGCCGTCCTGCGTCGCCCAAGTCACCCAAGAAGTCAAAAAAGAGAGATTGAAGCGTGACGCGACAGGGGAGGGACAAGAAGGGAGGAAATGGAGGGGAACGATTTATGTTGTAACATGGGCACGTTTTCATGATCAGATAGCACTTGTTTGGGAGAGAAGCTGCGTGCGCAAACCCGGCTAAGCGGCTCATCCGTTGCGTGTTTAGTTTTGGTGGACTGTACGATTCCGGTTAGTCGGCTCTGAGAAACATGGTGATTTTTGGAATACTATATTGCATGGAAATAGCATGATGTGCATCTGTGTGTATGTGTGGGTGACATCCAGCCGAGGCAGAGCTACGCTACGTCATTTGAGGCTTGAACGGTGTAGTATTCGAGGCCATGGCGACATATCGCAGGAGAGCGCTGCAACGGTATTCGCTCACTGCACTGCCCAATTCTCGTCCCAGGAAATGCCTCATGGCGGTACAACAAAGTACATCAGGACAAGCCGGTGAGAGAAGTCCTGCGTGAAGCTAAGCTTCCTTTGTAGATGGCCGACATACAACCGGGCTGCGCCTAGTGTTCGCTGTCAGCACTGTCGTACACAGTAGGATTGGCAGTCGGCCGCACTAATGACAGGGACCAGAAAAGCATTAAGCTAAATCAATAACTATTATTACCTGGGCAATGAAATTATAAAACAGGACCGCGAACAAAAATCGACGGCTGGCAGATGCCGATTCTTGATCCACCGTCCGTTTCGTTTCGGACGTCGCGCGTGCTTCTCGACCGCCTTGTTGGTGCATGTGCATGGTCTTCTAGTATGGTGTCCTGCAAATTCCAAAATTCGTCCTGTAAATTTCGGGCCTCTTGTTGGTGGTGGGGGTTTGGCTATGCTTGCCCAATGTGGCCACCCACCAGGGGGATCTGAGAGAAATACTAGCCGCTCGGGTTGGCCGTTGTAGTTATAATAAACCCTCCGTGCTCCCCTCTTCCATAATCTCTCTTACCTCTATTTTTTCTCACTTCTTCATCCGGTTTTTCCCTCTCCTGGTTCTTATCGCTGCGGCCGTGCAGTGGCGGATCTAGCATCATTTCATCACCCTTACACACGGCACTACCTAGTAGTCAGTCGGTGACGAAAATACGGCCCCGGTATCGCAACCCATCCATTTTTTGTGCGACACATTGAACAAAAGGGCGCGCGATCCTGCTACAACTCCCCGATTTGGCAACTACAAGTTTGCTGCGCCGTGACAGCGTTCAACAAACCTCCTAGGCGGTACGACCTCCGTTTTGGCCCAGGCGCTGACTGCCCGACGGCATCGCGCTGGCGGCTTGAGGAGCGACAGGAGAAAAAAAATCCAAAAAAAAATCCACACCGCCGATAATACCAGCGATAAACTCCGCTTCGGCCTCGATCACCGAGCATGAATCCGACCGCCGTCGCTATCGAAGCCCCTCCCGTCATCATGGCGCCGGAGGTGTCCTTGCCCGTCAGGAATGCAGCAAAAGAGACGGCCGAGGGCATCCTCTACGGCTCTGTACGTCTGGGACAAAACCACCTGTGCCCCGGCACACCTCATGTGCAAGACTCCTTGGCTAACTATGCTGTTCATGTGCAGATTGCCGGCATCGTAGGAAAATACATCGAATACCCCTTCGACACCGTCAAGGTCCGCCTTCAAAGCCAGCCCGACCGCCTGCCCCTCCGCTACAAGGGCCCGCTCGACTGCTTCCGCCAGTCGCTGCGGGCCGACGGTTTCCTCGGCATGTACCGGGGCATCAGCGCGCCGCTCGTCGGTGCCGCGGCCGAGACGTCGAGCCTGTTCATCTTTGAGTCGCTCGGGCGCGAGGGGCTCTACGCCAGCGGCCTCGCGCGCCGCGACACCCCGCTGTCCCTCCCCGCACTCTACAGCACCGGCGCCTTTGCCGGCGCCCTCGCCTCGTTCGTCCTGACGCCGATTGAGCTCGTCAAGTGCAAGATTCAGGTGCCCGGCGGCGGCGCGTCGAATGTCGGCCTGAAGCCGCTCGCCGTTGTCCGCAACATTTTCCGCCACGATGGCCTGCGCGGCTTCTGGCACGGCCAGATGGGCACGCTGATCCGCGAGTCGGGTGGTTCCGCGGCCTGGTTCGGCGCCAAGGAGACGGTCACGGCCATGTTCTACACCCTGGCGACCAAGAAAGCGGCCTCGGCCGCGGAGCAGGAGCGCATCCGCGCCACGCCGCTGCCGTTGTGGCAGCAGGCCGTTGCTGGCGCGTCGGCCGGTGTCTCGTACAACTTTCTCTTCTTTCCCGCCGATACCATCAAGTCGCGCATGCAGACGTCACCGCTAGGAATACCGGGCGAGAAACCGTCTTTTTGGGCCGAGGGGTCGGCCATCTGGCGCCAGTCAGGCGTGCGCGGCCTATATCGTGGGTGCGGCATCACTTGTCTGCGATCCGCGCCCAGCTCCGCCTTCATCTTCATGGTCTTTGACGGACTCAAGAGAAATTTCCCTTTGTAATCGCAGTGTAGTGCGCTGCACTTCATGATCACGCATATCTTTGCATTTTATTATATACGGCTGCATGTTTTGGCGTATTGGTTTGGATAATAGGCTTCTTTCAAAATAAAGGTAGATGCAAAGCATAGAACGGACATAGGGTTACATTTTGTTTCCATAAAAGTAAAGGCTGATACGACTTTCAACAGAACGCGTTCAAGCTGCGTCCACTGTGCAGTTACTGGGTCTTTTTCGTAGCCTCGAGCGCCTCGTCCGACATGTCCCAGTCGTTGAGGTAGCCGGTGCCCGCCGACAGATAGGTCGCAAACGCAAGCCAGCCAAGATACGGCAGCTGCAGCCACGCAGCCGTCTCGTCAATGGTGCTCCACGTGTAGGCGAGCCAGCCGTTGAGGCCGAGGAGCGCGACGAGGTCGGCGGTGGCCTCGATGGGGCGGCGCGCGCCAAAGAAGATTGGCATCCACGCCAGGTTGAGCCCGAGCTGGATCGTGTACACGGTCAGCGAGTGCTTGGTGGTGGCGACCGTGGCCGGCGAGGCGAGCGACGAGAGGCCGGCCGAGGCGACCCGGTGCGCGGCGTAGCCCATAAGACTTGACATGATATGTTTGTTAGTGGACGGAGCGGCGGAAGAGGAGGAACAGGCGCACCCGTAGAGAACGGTCCAGACAGGACCGAATACATAGGCAGGCGGGTGCAGCGGAGGCTGCTTGAGCGCCAAGTACGTCTTGACCGTTTTATCCGCTGTGAAGGTGTGAGACGATGGCGCTGCGGCGGGAGACGTGGGACTACTTGCGCTTGGTGCTGTAGCCGATGGCAGTACCAAAGGCGATGGGCAGCAGAACGGACGTCGCCGAATGCTGAAAGGCGGCAATAGGCAGCGTGAGAGAGGGAATGTACGTAGTCATGATTGCGGATGGCAGTCGACGATTTCGTGAAAGGCTGGTTGATGCAGTCAAGTGCGCAACACCTTGTACAGTGTCGGCTGATTTACGATGTCGTCACTGACTTCCAAGCTGCCTTGGCCACTGATTTCAGAATGCCCCGCCCGCCGCATTTGATGTCAGCAAGGAGGAAAAGAAAGTATGCTCTCTCAGGATATTCTGTAATATATTCTCAGACATTGTTCTTTTATTTTCAATACTTTCGTACCTCTGTTGATCGTCTTCCTTTACTCCCTTTCCAAGTATTAATCCCAACACGTGATGCTACACTAGCCACGTCCGCGCCACACCAAGTCTGCTTTCAGATTTCAGGCGCACAGACCAGCACTTTAATGGATTTGGTCGCGTCCTCTGCGCGTTGCGACGCGCCTCGAACACGGTTCGTCCCGCCCTTGCGCGACCCTGGTCGTGGCGCGGGCGGCTCTACTTAATCCTCGCTCCCTTTGTAAGGCTTTCCACAGCAACCTGGTTTTCTGTTAGCTGCATGTCATTTCCCACCGCATTTCCATCCTGGCATTTCTTCTTTCACAAAGGTTCATCGTCTCTTGCAACTTGCATCTCGCATTACTAGCATCTTGTCCATCACTAGCAAGCGCATCTTCATCTCAGCATTCTTCGATTGGCAGGAAGCATCCAGCCCCGGGTCCCACACCAATGGCTCCCTCAACTCTGGGAAAGAGATCCCGCCGTGCGGTAGCATATGGTGTGTATTCTCCTGCGCAAGCAGGCGCGGCTTCTTGTTGGCAATCGTGCTTACCTGTTTCTCCAGATGCAAACGAGTCTCCTTCCAAGCGACCTCGCCGCTCGTGTGCCGCCATTGTCGACTACAACGACGAGAACGAGGATCCCCAAATCGTCATTACCGACGCTACTGCCAGCCCCATCGTTATCAAGACCGCGATCGACGACTCACCAAGCAAAAGAAAGCGTTCCATCTCTCAACCCTCCGCCAAGAACCCCGTCACACCGTCGACGCCACGCCACCACGATGTATTGGCAGCGTATCCCACCACACCCCGACATGCCGTCATGTCGGCTGGCAAGCTCTTCAAGCGACTGACACCGCACTCCCCACTATCTCCCACCACATTGCAGACCGTCTACCACTCGGCTCGTCAATTATTTGCCCGCGGAGCGGAGCCTGGCCAGCTGGTTGGTCGCGACGAGGAACGTCTGCAACTTACGACGTTCCTGCAGCGATGCTCGTCAGACTCGCCGAATGGATGCCTCTACGTCAGTGGCCCGCCTGGTACCGGAAAAAGTGCAATGATTACCGGGCTCATTCAAGACTACACGCAAATGGACGGTGTCAAGTCAGTCTACATCAACTGCATGAGCGTGAAGTCGTCCAAGGATCTGTACACAACACTTCTCGATGGCATGGGTCTACTGTCAGAGGGCATGACGGAGGCTGACGCTGTAGTGGCCCTTCAAAATGCTTTCTATCCCAAGAGCGAAATTGCCACGACTTATCTGGTCACCCTCGACGAAATTGACCACATTCTCACCATGGGCCTGGAAAGCTTGTACCGTGTCTTTGAATGGTCCCTGCACAAGTCATCCAAGCTTCTTCTCGTCGGCATTGCCAACGCACTGGATCTCACAGACCGATTCCTCCCGCGCCTCAAGTCCAAAAATCTCAAGCCCGAGCTGCTTGCGTTCCTTCCTTACACCGCTGCCCAAGTCAAGAACATCATCACCACTCGCCTCAAGTCTTTGATGCCTCAAGGTCAAGAAAACTACGTACCATTTATTCACCCCGCTGCCATTGAACTGTGCTCCCGCAAGGTTTCGAGTCAGACGGGAGACCTTCGCAAGGCGTTTGAGATTTGCAGAAGAGCATTGGATTTAATTGAGAACGAGACACGATCTAGACACGAGGAAGAAGCAAGGGAGACTATGCTTCAAATGACACCCTCGAAGCGACCTCTGGGCGAGAACATCAACGGAGCACCCAGGGGAGGACGCAGCATTGTACAAATTATGAGCAATTCCCTCAAAGCTCTGACAGCCGAAACAGCCCCTCGTGCCTCGATTGGTCACCTGAACAAGGTGACTGCGGCAGCATTCAGCAACGGTACTACACAGCGACTCAAGACTCTGAACCTGCAACAAAAGGTGGCACTATGCGCACTTGTTGCCTACGAGAACCACCTGCGAACCAAGTTCAAGTTCGGTATGCCGAGTACACCGAGCAAGACGCAATCATTGGCACCGACTATCAAGAAGCTCTTCGACGCCTACTGCCGTCTATGCACGCGCGACTCTGTGCTTCACCCTCTGTCAAGTTCCGAGTTCCGCGAAGTTATGGGCAGCCTGGAGACACTGGGCCTCGTCAATGCGGTTGACGGCAAGAACGGAAGCTTTGTGACTCCGCTGACGCCTAGCAAGCGTGGCCGCAAGGGTGTGTTGGCGAGCGGCGACGACAAGCGCATTGCGAGCTGCGTGACAGAGAAGGACTTGGAGTCGATTGCGGACGGCATTGGCTCGGGAATTTTGGCTAGCATCTTGCACGGGGACGCATTGGACTAGTTGTATATTTGGATTTATTTTGGATTTTTGGCGCATTTGGAAAACGGGTCACGGCGCCTTTGTTTTTTCTCGGAGCAAGCATGTAAAGGACCAGGCTGGCGTTTTTGTTTCTGGCAGCATGTATTATGAAGGACCAGGTTTTTGTTTGGGCTCTTGAGGGAATCCCGCATGGATGACGGATATCATAGTTACTTGTAAATGCATAAAATTATTATCGGGCTTGATTTGATCATCGCCAATGACGTGCATGTGCGTGACGCTGGTGAATGAATCGTGGCAGGTGCCCAATGACATGTTGTAGCCGAGATTGGTGTACACCCGGCTCATAGCGATGTGAAATAACGAATAACGGCGATTCATGTTGTCAAAATACCTATCGGTTTCTGATGTGCTTTGAATCCCATCTCGTACATACCAGCACACTGCTGATTGGTGCACATGCGTTCCGGCGAGACCCTGGTCCCTGTGATCGTCCATTCGCTGCGACAAGCTCCGTACAACCGTGGCCCGTGGCCCGTGGTTGCATTGTATTGTTTGACGAGAGAGAGAGAGTGTGTGTGTGCATGACGGTCACTTTTCTGCGATGCAACGATGCAAAGCGAAAGTCGCACATGTCGACAGCGACACGGTTCTGTCCGGATTGCTTGGAGGGGGAGATGCGGGCGCGCCGATAGCTGTTGACGATCGAAATTGGTGGATTATGTAACTATTCGTACGATCCGACATTGTTTACGCATCGGATCTCGCGGTCAAGGATGGTGTACACTCTTTTTGCTTGTTCTGTCGCCCGATGCCCGACTAACAAGAGAACGCGGTCATCTGCAACTCTCTCGCCCGGCTTGGTGTGCGTGCGGCGGCCGGCAGGCGAGATGTTGAGTGACACGAGAAGCCATGCAGTAGCGTGCTTCAGTTGTGGCGCCGTGTTATTTTTCCGGAGGCTCAAAATTGCCCAACCTTTCTCCTTTATTATCAACACTTGCGGGATGTGTTGTTGCTATGTACCTCTGCTTTCGTTCCGCTTCCCCTAGGTAGTCTACCCAAGGCTTCACATGTCAGTCGCTTACCGTGCAGCACAGAGCATCGGGACGAGGAGGAGGATGAGAGTACGATGCATAAAATAATACAAAATGGAACGTACGAGGGAAAGTCAAAGTCAATCAGGAGAAAGAGGGGAAGCCTGGTCAAGAGCGGGAGGTGCGAACCTGATAATAATGGAGGACAGCCAGGGATGTCGCGACTAGCGGCCGGCGCTACTGGGGGTTGCTCATCTGCGGCGGTTTCGATAGTCTTTAGTACTTGCAACTCTATTATTATAGTAATCCTGATGCCAACGGGGGTCTTGGCGACGGGAATGCCCTTTCTTCTTTGGAGGCTTCCATTTTCCTTGGCGTGGAAGATGAGACGGACGAGGGCTGGCTTCTCGTGCGCCGTCGCCGTTGTGATGCTGTGATTTGGCTTCCGGTTCGTGGTACAACCGGGCGTTGGCATCATCTGCAGCCGGCCCAAATCGGTTGGCAAACTTGGCATCCGGCATTGTCTCGATTCTGATGGGATATTGTAATGCATGCATGGATCAAGGATCGTCGCTGTATGTTGTATGTAGAGTTCAGCTTTCTGGTGGCGGTAGTGGGCGGGCGGGCGTGCATCGATGCAGGTTTGAACGGACCAGGATTTTTCTTTCTTCCTGCAGATGGTGGAGAAGACGGTAAATGAAGGGTTTCTTTTTTTCTTTCTGTTTCATTGCTACGGAGCCGTTGTTGGAGGAGGAGGATTTGAGGGGGTTAATATGGTCTGCGTGTAAGCGAGAGCAACGTTATCACGGTAACCTGGCGATAGCGACGTCCTGCACCCCACTCCGTGGCTGGTGAGAGACAGTTTAGAGGGCAATTGCCGTTGCCGTTGGGTTGGAGCAAGTGGCGGTAGGTGCCTTTTTTTAGGTACCTTTTCAGGCCATCGTGGCGAGCTGGGGCAATTCGACTTTGAGCCCCCACCGGGACTGCCCACTAGGGACCTACGACAACTGACAGGTCGACATGCCAGAAATGATGTTTAAATTATTTATTGTTGAGAATGCCTAACTACCTTAGTACCTATTTACTCACGCAAGTAGTTAGAGCAAGGTTTTCCTGGCCACCACCACTGCCCAGTTGCCAGCTGGTTGCTGTCCTCCCCCACCACTGCGCCGTTGATGGCCCGTTCAGCGAGCTGCATGCAGCCTCGCCTCATGTTCAAGCCACCAGTGCCACCACCTTAACCAAGCCGCCCGCTCGCCCGCCAAATACCTATGCCCCCAATTGCAGTCTTCAGCCACCCCAGCCTGCAGGACCTGGCCAAACTCTCCAGTTCGCACTCTCAGGCACAGCCTCTCAAAGCCTTGCCCCCCTTCGCCCCCCAAACGACATCACCACCTGCAGCCTTGGGAACATCCTAGCCCTACTTTTTACTGAGCTGTTGCTGAGCTCGATTTTTTTTTCCATCTCTCTGGGAATGTGCTTCACTACTTTGCCATTGGCTGGCCAGTTTGTTTGTTAGTCGGCCCTTTGATAATCCCCGGGACCCCTGCCGTTGCTAATATACGCCGCCCAACAGAGCAGCTGCCGTGATAGCCAGATCAAGCATTCCCCAAAAGGGAGATGGTGAAAAGAAATAAAGAGACAAAGTCAATGCTGCTCAGTATAGACGCCGTTCGCAATCAAAACCACCGCAGCGCCTCTGCAGCTTGTGGTGCAGGGCCTACTCCGTCTCGAAACGGAAGCCAAACCGCAGACCACACAGCCCACCAGGGAATCAGACCAACGACAGCTAGCCGGACCATTTCCCTGCTCTCGGATCATCAACCATCCCCCCCCTCTCTTGCAACCCACGAAACTTGTCCACCTTTTTTTCTAAAACAATCCTCGGTGTATGGTTCTAGCCCAGAGCATCCGTACCTTTGCACATATGAACCCCTCCGACGCCTTGTGCTGCTTCACCCTCTCTTGGCTCTGGACCCTGCCGTCGACGCTCGTCCTCTGCGCATGACCACGCGTCTGCAGCCTCCCGCTCGTCGACGTCGCCGCCCATGCCACTCGCCGCCGCAGATTCGCACCACGGCGGCGGCATCAGCAGCAGCAGCAGCAACGCGAATAACGCCGGCGCACCCTCCGAGGACGATCCAAAGACGACAGCAGCTGCTGCTGCGACGGCGGCGGCGGCTTCCAGCAGGCCGCCGGCGTCGTCTCCAGTCGCCGCTGCTGCTCCCGCCGGCGCGATAGCTTCAACGGCCGCGCTTCGAAACAGCGCCGCCCACGACAATGCGGCCGCCTCTGCGCCCTCGTCGTCCGCCAAACCCGCCGCGCCGCCATCCATCAACTCGTCCACCTCCAACACCTCCACATCGCGCACCTCCGCTCTCTTGTCGCGCCTTAACCTGCCCTCCTTTACCATACGCTCTCGCAATCGCAACGTCGTCGACTTTCACATTCGCCCCGACGAGCCGCACAGGACGTACAGCGCTGGCGACGCCGTTCGCGGCCACGTCAACATTGCCGTCGTCAAGCCGATCCGCATCACGCATCTCGTCGTCGCCCTCCACGGCTATATTCACGTTTTCAAGGATGCCTCCGCCAAGGCCAAGGCTAGTGGCTCCCCCGTACCGCCGCGCGGAGGCATCTCCGAACTGCCCCAGTACCACGGCAATGGCCTCGCCAGCCTCTTCCAGGACGAGCAAGTTCTCGCTGGCGAGGGTCGGCTCGAAGCCGGGCGCTATGAATTTGGCTTTGAGCTCATCTTCCCCGACATTGGCCTCCCAAGCAGCATTGACGTATGATACCACGTGCACTTCGACGCCTCCAAGGCAAAACCACTGACAATTCGTTTCAAGTTTGAACGCGGTACTGTATCATACATGATTACAGCGACACTGACGAGACCGACTGCCATTGCTCCCACCATGTCATGCGACAAGCGTGTTCTACTTCTCGAAAAGATTGACATTGGTCACTTACCACCCCCGCGATCGCGGACGATATTCCTCGAGCCCATTTCGAAGCGTACACGGCGGAAACGTTCCACCATACTCGATAAGCCGCCGGTTATCGTCCCAGAGCCGCCATCGACCGGCGCACCTAATGATCACACCTCCGAAGCAGGTTCAGTAGAACAAAGCGCCACCCCTGACTCTGCGCGCGACAGCACGCACCCGGAAAGCAGTCGCGGACCGCCTACGCAGATTGACGTGCGGAGTGAAATTAGCGGCGAAAGCGCTCGTAGTATCAGCACTGCCGTGAGTCGCAGCGACGTCACGCCACTCTCGCACGCATCTACGTTCAAGTCGCCTTCGAAGCAAAAGCTTGTCGACAACAAAACCATTACCGCAACAATTGAACTGGTCAAGGGTGGCTGTCTGGCTGGCGACATGGTTTCCGTTCGCGTATCCGTGCAACACATTAAGCGTTTGAAAAGTTTGACGGGCGTCATTGTGACATTGTTTCGCCAGAGCAAAATCGACTCTGCGCCAGCTGCGTCGCTGTTTTCCGGAAACGACCTTGAAGCTATTGGCGATGACGGATACCCCAGGTCAAGAACAGGACTGGCTGGCTTGTCGCTGTCATCAACAGGTTCGACGAGCATGTTTCGCAAAGACTTGGACCAGAATACGGCGCCGCTGATCATCGACCCTTCATCGCTGCATGCGTCGGTGACATGCTCACTGAAGCTTCCAGATGACGCATTTCCCACGATACGAGGCGTTCCTGGCGCCATGGTCAGCTTCCGCTATCACATCGAAGTCATTGTCGACTTGGGTGGCAGGCTCTCGGGCCAGATGCTTCAAGGCGGGCAACAGGCTACGACTCGCCTGGGCCAGTACATGACGTCTGGCGTCGACAATGCCTATGGCCCACGAGTAGCAACCAATATTATCGATACGACTCCGCTCCGGCGCCAAAAAGGCGTCGTTTCGGTGTCTATGGAAACAGTCGTGGGCACAGTCGACAGCTCTCGGCGGCGGAAGCCTCTCCGAATATCACCCCGTCATCCACCACCACGCGTGCCGGAAAGTGACGAGGATGAAATAATCCGTGCCGAATTGAATGAGCGCCCAGCGCTTGCCGGATCTCCCGCCATATATACCACAACTCCAAGTGACCGCAACTATGCCTCGCAGCCGCCATTCTTGCAGCCCCCTCGCCCTCGCGCGGGCCCCTCAGGACCGTCCCAGCCCGATTATCACACGCATAGTCACGCCAATGGCTACTCGCGCGAGGCTGCCCCAGCCTACATCCCGCAGCCACAAATGCCTGATTCCCGCAACATGTCGGAAAAGGAGCGCATACGGCAGGCGGAAACGCGCCTTCTGCCGAGCCAGCCTTCTGCTGCTGGTCCATCCTCGTCAGCCTCGGCGCCAGACGACGACAATATTTACGATGCACAGGAGCCGCTCCGTCTCCCCCCTACTGCTGGGCCCTCAGCGCCCACGGAAGACGAGGCGGCTGCAGGACCATCTGCCCCGAGCGAGGATGACCTACACGGCTCGGCTGCCTTTCCAGCCGAGGACAAGCAAGAGCTCGAGCGCCAGCGCCTGATCAACGAGGCGAGCGCGCCGCCGGAATTCCCGGAAGACATGGAGCGGTCCGGCGACCCGGGCCCTGCGACCGAGACGGATGCCGAGCCGAGCGCACCGGTGTTCAACGAGGACGAAGAGGAGCTGACCGGGTATGGCGTCGGTGCCGGGCCGTCGTCTTCTGCTGATCCGTCGCGAAGCGCTCAAAGGCCAACCGGCGAGCAACTCCCTGCGTACCAGCGGTGATGCTCTTTACCGTGTCGATGAATAGCATTCAAGCGCGAGTGCTTCTCCGCCTCCTTTTGGCGTTTCCTCTTTGATATACTATCACGTAGTACAAGCAGACACAGGCCCCCTTTCTCACTATCCTCATTTATTCCTATTATTCTTTTCAACTTTCCTTACCATGGCGACAAAAAAACATACTGGTTAGCGGGGCACACACATATATCCGGATACTGGCGTCTATTGTACTTATTATCGTCTTTTTTTTCTTTTTTACAAATCTTTGAAAGGCGGGTGGGGGAAGGCAGCTGTCTTTATTCATATCATGGAGGGAGTTGCGGAATGGTCTAGGAGAGAAACATGTCTCTCCTTTTTCCTGTACATGATGAACTTGCATATATCTGTGGATGATCTGTACTCTATATATAGGCTCAAATTGACGTGACTTGGGTCTGGCGTGCATTTGAGCGTGAGTGGAAAGGCGGCCACAGACTGTACGTGTCTATTCCTATGCAATCTAAATACCCGATATGACGTATCTTACATGTCTCCCAACCATAATTTGTACACGCACCCGCGTCTAATGCTGCAGCACAATCGGCTTGCCCGGCTCCCAGTTATCCAAGCTCTCCCTGATATTCACCCAGTAGCGCATCCTGACGGCCTCCCTCTTGGCGGCCTCGACATCATCGTCGCGAAACGCCCTCTCCAGGGCCTCCTCGCCGTCGGCGATGCGGGCCTCATTCGCCGTCCTCACCTCGTGCAGGTCCTCCTCGGCGCGGGCCTCCTCAATCTCCTCGCGCGCCTCGAGCACCACCATCAGCAGCGCGGGCTCGTCGACCTTGAGCCGCTCGTCATTCGCCACGTCGACGCCGCGCAGCGCCAGCAGGTACTGCGCGCGCAGCAGCGGGTTGGCGAGCGTGCGGTACGCCTCGTTGATGCGGGCGGAGAGCGCCTCGGCGCGCGTCTTGGCCGGCCCCGGCGGGTGCATGTCCGGGTGGGCGCGCGCCTGCAGGGCGAGGAACTCGCGGCGCAGCGCGCGCGTCTGGATGGGAAAGTGGCCGCGCGGGGGGGGCCCGAGGGGGAGCGTGGAGGGGAAGAGGTCGTAGTGGGTGGCGGCGGCGGCCGGCTTTTCGGCGCTATCGGCGCGACGCGGCGGCTGTTGGGAGAGGAAGCGGCGCGGCGGCGATGATGGGCTCGTGGCGGTGTGATGGTGGTGCGGGTTGTGCTTGGGGACGAGGGCGCTGGTGCGGCGCGCGGTCGTCGAGAAGCGTGACACCAGGGCGGCGGCGGGTGCGTGGCAGCGTGCGCATTGGGGGAGCAAGACGGATGTGCGGCGCAAAACGGTCGCGGCGGCCGCGGAGCGCATAATGGCTGGCTTGTCGCTCTGCGCGTATGGCGTAGCGTTGATCTCGTCTTGAACAATGCCGGTTGTTTGCCTCGCTCAACGATGGCTAGTTGCAGAGCGGCCTGTGCCAGTGTGCAGTGTGTCTGTGTGTGGAGGAGGAACCTTTGGTGTTGGTTCGGAGATGACGTCGCGGCCCTGGGAAAAAGAAACAGTGGGCCCTCCTTGATCGGTCCGTGGAATGGGCAATGCGCGGCGAAGACTTCCCTAGGGAAAGCAAACGGAGAACACTCCGCTCATCAACCCGCTGCAAATAATGGGCGTTTTTTCTCCACACAGTCCGGGCTGGATTTCCCGCCAATCAACGGGCCTCTGAAAGCAACTTCGACGCGGACATCGGCAATTGAAAAGGAACCAGCTTTCCACTTTGACAGTCAGATTTCACCCGTTTCATATACCTAATTGATGACGCTCTTTCTTTCTTCTGTCGAATTTCATTGAAGTAGCTTACACCTGTGCTGGCTGGACCTTGCATTGTCCGTTTACCGGTGCGCGTTTGCTGTCACCAGCGCTCAACCGTCATCGCCATCCGGCGCCCTCTGCAATCCTCCGCCCAGACACTCACGCATACACCAACCAGCTTTCCCCATCATGGCTCCCGAACTCGACGCGGCCGAAGGTAAATCCCAATCCCACCCCGCTGGCTACAAAAACAATGCTCACGCCCGCCAGTGGCCCGCCACAACACGGCTGATAGCTGCTGGGTCATCCTCTACGGCAAGGTCTACGACGTGACGTCCTTTTTGAGCGCCCACCCGGGGGGCTCTCGCATTATCCTCTCGCTCGCCGGCCAAGATGCCACCGAGGACTACGACCCCGTGCACCCGCCCGGTACCCTCGAGGAGAACCTGGCCCCGGAGGCCGTCCTCGGCACCGTGTCTGCCGCGAGCCTGGAAAGGCTCCATGCCGCGGCGCAGTCCTCACAACCACCACCGGCACCACCACCAGCGGCGGCGCCCACGGCCAAGAGCGAGCCGGAACCGCTCCTCCCCGTGCAAGCCCTCCTCAACCTCGACGACATTGAAAAAGAAGCGGCCAAGCGGCTCTCGCCGCGCGCCTGGGCATACTACTACTCAGCCTCCGACGACCAAATCAGCAAGGTCCGCAACAACGACGTCTACCGGGATATTAGCATGCGTCAACGGGTACTCATCGACGTCAAAGCCAACGACCAGTCCACCTCCTTCCTCGGGCACCCCGTCTCCACACCCGTCTTCGTCGCGCCCGCGGCCATGGCGCGCCTCGCACACCCCGACGGCGAGGCGGCCATTGCAGGCGCCGCCGCCCACTTTGGCGCCATGATGATTGTCTCCAACAATGCCTCGATGACTCCCGAGCAAATCGTCGCGGCCGCGGCGCCAGGCCAGCTCTTTGGCTGGCAGATCTACATCCAAGACGGCCGCGACAAGAGCGCGGCCATGCTGCGCCGCATCAACGCCATGCCGGACCGGTACAAGTTCATCTGTCTCACACTCGACGCGCCGACGCCGGGCAAGCGGGAGCTTGACGAGCGCGGCAACCTCGACGCAACGATGCGCGTGGCGGCGGCGGGCAACCCGGGGGTCGAGGCGCGCCCCGGTGGCGGCGGCGTCGGCCAGCAGCTCTTCTTCGGCACCGCGGCGGATTTGACGTGGGACACGACGCTGTCCTGGCTAGCGGCGCACACGCAGCTACCGATTGTGTTGAAGGGCGTGCAGACGCACGAGGACGCGTACCGGGCGATGCAGCATAAGCAGGTCAAGGCGATTATCCTGTCGAATCATGGCGGCCGCGCATGCGACACGGCGCCGCCGCCGGTGCATACGCTGCTCGAAATTCGCAAGTACTGCCCTGAGGTCCTGAGCCGGCTCGAGGTCTGGATCGACGGCGGCATACGGCGCGGCACGGATGTCGTCAAGGCGCTGTGTCTGGGCGCGCGAGGCGTGGGGCTTGGTCGTGCGCCGCTGTACGGTCTCGGGGCCGGGGGCCAGGCGGGTGTGGAACGCATGTTCGAAAGTAAGTCATCCCGCTGCTGGAAATCCTCGTTGCATTTTCTTGTCCAAGTCGTCATTTTGCGCCATAGTGCCCGGGATCTTATGCCCGGCCTGCTTGCTACCTGCAGCGGCACGCAATATATGCCGGCCTTGCGCATTAAATTGGACTTTGCTGACAACATCTGCCTTGAATTAGTCCTGCAGGCCGAGATTGCGACTGCCATGCGCTTGATTGGTGCCCGTTCTATTTCAGATCTTCGTCCAAGCTGTGTAAGTACACTCCCTTCTCTGCGTCCGATACTTGCTTTCTTGTACTATATTACTGCCCGCAACCCGCTTATCAATTCCTTTATGGCGGGTTTGTCGTATAAATCTTGCCGTGAGGCCGGAATGGGGTATATTGGCTGTCAAGTCGAAATGTGCTCATGGTCAAACTTTGCGGCGAGCCGCCATTTTGACAACGACCAATGCCTTGTCGCGACTCACATATGCTCTTTCACTACCTACTCCTATTATTCCCAACTAACAGCCCTCCTTAGCTTAACACGCGCCGCGTAGAGAGGGATATTTATGACGGCGAACCCGGGCTCGACCGTCAAGGTCTATGGACAAAATCGAAACTGTAAAGAGACTGTCATGCGCCAACAGTGGGCGACGGGGAATATAGATGACATGTGGCAGGCCTCGTTTTGGGATAGCGTAAATAGCTTGTTGCGGGCATGCTATCAGATATTTTCGACCACTTGGCTCCAATCCCCAGTCCCCCAAAACTCGTCAAGCTCCTTCCCCCTCGACATGGTTTCCAGCCGCCCGCCATCAGGACTGACAAGCCACATGCTGTCGATACATGTTGCCAATACAGTTCTGTCGTGCCTACCTGTATGGTCGCGTGCAGAAATCGAAGTTACATATCTATCTTCTCTTGCGTATTCATGTTCTCTTGCGTATTCATGTTCCCTTGCATATCATCTTCTCTTGCATATCCATCTTCTCTTGCATACCCATCTTCTCTTGAATATCCATCTTCTCCTCCATCTCCTCCATCATCACCATTTGCAGCGTCGCCATGGAGCAATCTTCAGAGGCTATTCGGGGCCTTGGCTCTGGAGAGGAAAATATAGACCGGTATTGCCAGGGCGGTCTGCATCCTGTCTGCCTTCACGATACGTTCAAAAACGGCCGATACGAAGTCGTGCACAAGCTAGGCTGGGGCCGTTCTTCCACCATCTGGCTCGCCACGGATTTGAAGTGCGTAACGCGCGGGTTTTTCTCTTTTAGCCCCTTGCTTGGCCCGTCTCCTTTTGTTAATCAGCCACAGGCGAGACGCTTTCGTGGCTCTGAAGATATTCACAGCCAGCAGCTCTGCCAACCTGAGCGCGGCGCGCGAAGTGGCGATGCTTAAATCATTCCAGAACCGCTGGTACATCCTCGCCCCCAAGTTCTACAAAGCATTCGTGCACAAAGGTCCTAATGGCTCCCATATATGCCTCATCACGGATTTTGCAGGTCCTTCGTTACAACATCTCATTACAAAGTACCGCGACCGCGACTATCGCCTTCCGCTAGACGTGATTCTGAGGCTGAGCCGCCAGTTGATTGTAGCCACTATGAACCTTCACGAGGCTGGCATTGCGCACGGAAGTATGTATATTATCCCTTGTCCATCGAAGGCTATTTATGTACATGGCATGCCCGTTCTTACCATTCGATGCAGACTTGAGTGCTACCAAGGTCGTCTTTAGAGCCCCCCAACTGTCTAATCGGAAGGCCATCTTAGACATCATTGGCATGCCCGAAACGAAAGAGACTTTTAAACCCGACGGGTCGCCCCCAGGACCGCATTTGCCCAGCCAGTCGGTAGCCACGGCGCGGTGGCGTAGTTGGAACGACGAGTTTAACGAGATTATTTCCTTTCTCGACTTTGGTGCATCGTTTAAATTCGCCGTCGTCCCGGGTACCCTTAAAAACCCGTGCAGCCTGCGCGTGCCGGAGATGGTGTTTGCCGGCGAGACTGACTAGAGAGCCGATCTCTGGCAGCTAGGTTGCGTCGTGAGCCAGTACGTGCACTATGTGAAAATTCCTTGCTAATGAATACTAGATTTACGCGCTTCTATTTCTGAGGTACCCGATTGAGCCGTGTCAGGATGACGTAGTTCTGGGAGCAGAAATGATTGACTTTGTTGGATTACTGCCACCTGAGTGGGAGGGAGCTTGGCAGACACTTCAAGCCAGCTGTTCATTTGTACATGGTGAGTTGCCTACGCTACTTTCTTGACTTCAGTCCCGTCTTCAAATAGTAATTAACTTTGTACAGAACCCCCCCCAAAACCCACTCTCGTCACCAAGTTCAGAGAAGAGGTGCCAGAAGAGGAGCTGGCGCCACTGCTGGACGTCATTCAGGGGCTGATGAGGTTTCGCCCGACAGACAGACTGACGGCCCGCGCCGCCCTGGATCTCTTACTGACTGATATCATACCTCCTCCGTGCTAACGAATGGCAAGTCTTTAACACAATTATGTTTTACCACTGCAAGAATCAGATGGATTTCAGCGTACACTGGCCATGGGATTTCTCCACGGAGATGGTGCCTTCCTTTACAAACAGGATGGCGAGGAAGAAGCGTCTTTGGCCGTCTTTTATAGAGCGATGAGTATGCGTTGCGGTTTCTCAGGACTGCCTAGTAGCCTATGACAATAATTATTAAAGAGATCAAGCACACGTTGCCCACAGTGTGCACCAACCAAGTCTTGGTCGGCCTATTGTCAAGCGAGGTTGTCGCCTGTCACTGTTGGTGTGCTATAATGATTGTCGGGACACTTGGGAGGCGACGAAGCGGCTGATGACGGCTAGAGGTACATGATCTGTACCCTCAGGTACATGGCATCGTGGCGGTCGCCGCGTGGCTTTTTGGTGGCATGGGCAGATCTCAAGCCAGACGTGGTTAATTAATTATTAGCAAAGACCTCGCGTCCAAGCGTCGGAAGCTGATGACGTAGCGAGCGACTTGCCGACCATTGAGACGGGCATGAAACAGCCAGCATGAATTTGTCGATTGTACTACGTAGACAGTTGACGACTGCCACTGGCTGGTCACTATCACTATTAGTTATCATTGCTTGCGCCAATTTCGGGTCGCGTCGCATTTAGCTTGGCGGGCCGAGGGTATCATTGCCAGGCGTTCTCATTAGAGGGGCGAGGCGAATTGCCTTTGGGACAATGGTCCAGGATGCAGGGACTCGAGGGGCTTGGAGACGTCGAACAGAGTTTATGGTGTGCAAAGGCGTTGTCTGATCGACGTCGATGTGCGGCGGGGTAGGCGAGCCTTTTTTGCCTGGGGCCGTCATTGTATGATTGGCAGCCTTGCAAGGAGCGTGAGATGGACAATGCTTAGAGTTTTGGCGTGAATACTGGTATGCCATTGGTGATGGATGGACTGTCAGTGGAAGAGTGAAGCCCAGTCAAGAGTAAGTTCAGTGGGAAGTGACGGGACCTAGCTGGAGTCGGGACCGGGAACCGGGGTTGGTAAAGGAGCAACGGTTGGATAAAATGGATGCATTGGATCAGAATCAGAAGCAAATTCATAACTACCAAGTCCGTGCATTGACAGCCGAGAATAGTTCGGGCCAGCGCTCCCGATGTTGTTGGACATACGTACTCGGTACCTAGTCACTTTGTACCATAGGTACGCAGCCTTGTCAACTAGCCCGTCAGGTGGCAATAGGCCCAAGTCGGGTGAGATTACGCAACATGAAAATCCTGGGGAATATTACACAACCCTCTCCGCGATATGGTTCGAGTGTCCTTGGCAATTGGCCAGAGATTACGATGGATTGCAGCAAGTCGTATGTTGCTTGCAGTCAGGGGGGCTGCAGATGTTGATTTCTGACCCACACATCTGCAATATAAACAGCGCCTTTGCTAATAAGTAAATGGAGGGCCATTGAGGCTCTGCGTTTGGTGTACAATGCTGCGTGTGGCGACACAAGCCCCGAGTCAAAAAAGGGCTGGGTAACTACGACTCCGGACATATTTCCAGACGGAATATAGTTGCGTGGATAGTAGGGGCGGGTGGCGTCGGCTTGTGGTCGCGTGCTGCTGTCTAGTGCTATAATTTTAATAATTTTACAGGTGAACGAGAGGAAATGGGTGGCCTGGAACTCGGAGGGGCCGGATGCCCTCTCAGTGGCCAACGCATATTCGGCCCTCCTTGCAGCTTTTTGCTCTTCCCAAGGGGGGAAAGGAGAGAGATTCTGGGTAAGGTGACGGGTGAGAGGGCCAGTCAGAGTTTTCGTCTTCTTTGGGGGACCACATTATAGCGCAGTGGTTATCGCATCCACTGCGGGTGAATTGGGGGGTACATGTATTTTTTGTTGGGCACAGCATTCGGTTTCTTCGTAACAACATGTCGTGACGACGAGGATGATGATGATGATGATGATGATGATGATAATGGCCGCGTGTAACTAGGGCCCAGCATGGGCTAGATTTCACATGTGTGGTCGAAGCAAAGGAGCCGAGGCGTACCACACGCCGCGCGCCCGCCGCGCCCGCCGATTTTTAGTGTGCGCCAGACAAGACATTCTCGCTGACCCTTGTGACTGCATGGAGGAAGCTGTTCTGCAGAAAAACCATTATGACTTCTTGGCCACTAATAAGAGGCCCCTCTTGGCAACATCTGTGTTTGCAGCGGGGGCGAGTCTGGGGAGGAGTGGGCTTTTCTGTGAGCAAAAGCTGGAGCGCTCTTGGCAACTGGTTAGGCGGCTCTAATTGCAGGGCAATCATGGCCGCTCTAGCAATGGCGCTAGCGGACACCACCACGGGCCAAATGGACCAAAAGAGCGTGGTGGCTTTGGGCCGATGTTGTTAGCTTGTTTTATTTTTATTTTTATTTTTATTTTTTTGCTTTCAGACTTTTTGGTCAGACATCGCGCGGTGGGTTGGACGATTGTGCAATGTTGGGTTGCGTTTGGAGGGGGCCATTGTCGAGAACCTGTATTGCCGCGATTGTGGTAGTCGGGCCTGTAATTACTTGTTCAAACGGACGACGAGCAAAAACATCAGTGATGGCCACTAGTTACCAGAAACTCGCCACGCACACCGAGCTCGCCGAGTCTGGTGTGCTTGGCCGTCCTAATTTACACTACTAGTAGTTAGTAGACAGCCACGAGATGGAGGTATGTAGGTACACAGCACTCAGCAAGCCAAGAGCGCCGTACGAATAGAAGAGAAAGAAAAAAAAACATCTGGCAAAGTCGCCCTGTAGGCTGTGGGGCAGAGAGCAGCGCCGAGAAGAGCCCCAGGATGCCAGGGTCCATGCATGCTCTCGCAGCTGCCAATTCATGTACATCCAATCCACAGCTCCCTCCTCTGCGTCGTCTACCGCACTCGCTCACAAGCTAAAACAACCCGCGACATGGGCTTTACTATAAACACTAGCCCGTAGTCCCATCATCATCTGCTTCTTTACCCTCCCTCGCCCTCCTTTTTTTTCTCTTTCTTTCTTTCGTTTCCTTTCTCCTCTCTCATTCTTTCTTCCTCTCCAGTTGGCGTTGCTGTCCTTCGTCTCTCGACCCCTCCCATCTTCGCGCTTCCCCTCGCTCCGTCGTTTTGACCCTAGGCCGTCGTCCATCGCAGCGCCTTCTCCAATTCTCCATCAACACCAACCGCAACGCTCGGAACCTCCCTCACCATGTCGGACAAGAACGATGTTTCGACCACTGAGCACGTCGCGCGCCCGGTTGGCAAAAAGGGCGCCATCAAGCGCCATTGCCAGCGCTTCTGGTGGCTGCATCTCATCATTTTCATCCTCGTTGCCGTCTTTGTTATCTTGATGACGTGAGTTGTCCCTACTTCCCTGTCCATTTGCTCTTCTCTTCGGCAATTGTTTTCCTGTTTGCCATGGAAACTGGGGTCCCCAATCGAGCAGCCCTACCGGCGCTCGTCGCTATGGTCCAAAGTTTAAACCACTTCCCCAGCCTGTCACACACACGTCTTGGCTTGCGCGCGTGCCGTCTAGACCAGCCGCCAAGAAACTCAAAAGGTCCATTCCCATGCTAACCATGCCGCTTACAGCATCTTCGTCGCCATCCCCAGAATCGCCCAGGACAAAATCAACCACGCCAAGCTGGACATTGTTGCCGTCAAAATTACCAATGCCACCCCTACCTCGTACCAGATGACCATCAACTCGACCATCACCACCGATGGCACCGTCAAGGCCAACATTGACCCCTTTGCCGGCGACATGTACCTCGAGGATACCGAGGACAAGACCCCCTTTGCCGTCCTCAACTTCCCCCCTACCAATGCCGACAAGTACTCCGTCGTCAACGTCGACCAGCACATTGTCATTCAAAACCTCGACGCCTTTAACAAGTTCAACACCTGGTTCGTCAACAACGAGACGCTCAGGATTGGCGTCAAGGGCCAGACCAAGGTCCAACCCAACGGCCTCAACAAAAAGTACGACGTCACTTTTCACAAGATCCTCGAAGTCAAGGGTCTCAACCTCTTCAAGGGCATGACTGTCATTAACCCCCGCGTCGACCTCTCCGTCGACAACGGCACCGTCCCCGACTTCCGCAACTTTTACGCCCAGGCCGAGCTCCCCAACCCCTCGCACTTTTCACTCGATATTGGTAACGCCGTCTTCGATAACTACTTCCTCGGCGTGAACCTCGGAAAGCTCTACATCGACAACCTCTCTCTCGTTCCCGGTACCAACAAGGTCAACGTCACCGGCAACCTCAACCAGGGCGAGATCATTGTCCTCGCCTCCGGCGCCAAGCCCTACTGCGAGACTGGTGTCGCTTCCTTCAGCCTCATCGGTAACAATGTCACCCGTGATGGCGTCGAGATTCCTTACTTCCAGTATGCTCTGGCCCACGCCAACCAGACTGTCAGCCTCAACATTACCGACACACTCTTCCGTTCCAACATCCCTGCCGCAGTTACGTGCTCTAAGGGTGCCACTAAATAGATTATGTACCGTGTGTGAAGGGGAAGAAGTGACCTTTGTATCTAATTTTCGGGTTCTTCAGTTGGAAAGGACCCTTGATTCCACTCGGCGCACGTTTGCTTTATGATGTTGGATAACGAAAGGAACCGAGACGAGACGTGAGACGACGAACAACCAGGCTTTTCTTGCCCCTAGAGTAAGGGGATTGTACATTGTTGGGCGGCATCGCTCCCACGTTTGACCTGATGGACGGCTGCCGGGCAGCGGCGCATTCAAGATACCTCGATAGCTAGTTAGGGCCCGAATGGCTCAGTATTAATAGTGATTTATACAATAGCCACCAATGTGTTTATTATGTATGGGCTTGAAATGTAGTGTCTATGTTCTGTCCAGTCGCTGGCATCTGGCTGCATAGAAGCTCCTTTCCGCCACCGACCCTCTTGCGAGTCTCCCTGTACTTATTGCCACCCACCTTTTCGCCTGTCTCCTTTCCCGCCTCCCGCCGGCGCCGTCGTTGCCGGGACAAACTCGACACTGGTCCGCCCCCACGCGGTTCTCTGAGCCTCCTTGTCCCTGGCGACGCTGTCCCTGCCCTTTCGCAGCGCCTCCCGAAACGCCGACGCCGGAAAGGCCGCTGGATCCCAGACGGCGGCCGACAGCGTCGTCTGATACTGCAGCCTCCCCCCGCCGCCGCCCCCGGCACCGGGCGGCGGCATGTCGACGTACTGCAGCAACTTGTCCGTCAGCGCCGGGTTGCGCAGCGCCGACGACTGCGACAGCTTGGCGTTGAAGTGGGTGCCCTGTCGCTTGAGCGAGAGAAAATGCGCGAATTTCTGCGACGTTGCCAGGCAGCTGGCGAGAGGGGTCGCCGGCGGCGGCGGCGAGGACGGGATGGACAGGCACGGCACCGACGGCAGCGTCAGGTCGTGGATCAGAGACCGCGACGTCGTGTATGGCGACGAGGGCGACGAGGTGCAGCCGGATGCGGGCCCCATGGGAGGCAGAGATGGGCCGAGAGGTGCGGCACCAGGAGGAGGAAGCGCGGCGCCGGGGGCGGATGTCTCTTGTGGTGTTGGTGGTTTGGGGACAGCTTTTTCTCCCCACATCGTTAGCTTCCTGACGTATGAAAAAAGTCCGGTCTGGACAAGTTCCAATTGGACTCACGAGCTGCGACCGGTTCTGAAGGCGGTACCGCGACTGCCTGTGATGGTTCTGACGGTTCTTGCGCCTTATCGACAAGAGGTGAGCAGAGAAGACGGGGGGGGGGGGGGGGCAAGTGAGAGCCGTACCTGGGTTGACGGCGCTTGCACCCGAGGCTGCTCATCGGCGCTCTCGTCGTCGCTGCTGCTGGCGTAGCTTACTAGCCCGGCCATTCTTTTTTTGTAGAGTACGCGCGGTTGTGAGATTAGTGGATGTAAGTAAGTACAGTGAAAGAGGTTGCGCAGAAGAAAGCAGGAGCATGGGTGGTTGTGAAAGGGTTGGTGTTTAAGTGGGGCGGTGATGCAAGCTGGACGCTGCGGCAGGGGGGGTTGTCGGTCGTGTAAGTGGTGGAGGCGTGATATGAAATCTGCGCAATGTATAAGATTTGTTGATCAAGATGAAGGAGAAATCCGAATCTTTGCATTTGCGCGCAAGTGCAGACTACGATTGCGCCCAGCTATGGCTTCTGTTTGTGACATGCCGCTTCAGAGCGCGTCTCCGTTTTCTTGAAGTCGTCGTCATTCACCAAGCTCTGAAAAGGGCTAGAATACTTTAAAACAACGGCACTAAATAAACCGGGACGCAAAGTCGTCCAAACATTTACCCCCCCCGCTGATGAAAGAGGCGCCGCGCATACATATGTCACCTCGGGGCTAGAAGAGGCAACAACGCAGCCGCGCTAAAGAAGAGCTCGGACCTTTCAGCCGCGACTCTGCTCACTCAAAACTTTCTCATGCCATATCGCGCCCCCCCGGCGGCGCCCCTTATCTCACTCATCAACTCTCCTTGATACATTCAAATCCGATGGAATAACACCAACCATCCAGCCGTTCATCTCCCAGCAGCAAAAACACCCCCCCCCCCCCCAAAATAATACCCCGATGCGGCCCCATCTCCTCGTCGCCGCCGCGCCCCTCGTCGCCGCCGCCGACCAGCTCCGCGTCTACACCGACGACACGCACACCTACGCCTACTACGGCTGCTACAACGAGACGACCCTCGCCGAGGGCTCCGCCGGCACGCGCGCCCTCGCCGGCGGCTCGAGCCTCGTCCAGCCCGACAACATGACGGTGCCTGCCTGTCTGCGCTTCTGCCACGACGGGGACACAAAGTACCGCTACGCTGGCGTCGAGTGGTCCCGGTACGTTCTTTTTTTTTTTTTTTCCCTCGCTTCGCTCGAGGTCGGGGGCAGAGGGGTGCTAACTGGATGGAAAAAAGGGAATGCTGGTGCGCGCAAAACATTGCCGGCATTGCGCAGAAACTAGACGATGCAGAGTGCAACTTTGCCTGCGCCGGGAACAAGACACAGGCTTGTGGCGGCCACCTCAAGCTCAACGTGTACCGTATGTCGGGCGCGGAGCGCAGTGGTGCCGCGCTAGGCGTCGGCGCCGTGTTGGCGCTCGTGTGCGTCCATCTCGCGGTGCTTTTTTAAGGTCGGGCTGCGTTGCTACTGGGAATTTGATTTACAAAAAAGCTGAGCTTTTTTCTTCTCTGGTGCGTCTTTACAGAAGCGAGCGATTGCGGGTTACAAGGGATAGACTTTTTGGATAAAAAGATGGCTGTTATATTTGGACCAACAGTCTAGTCCAGTATACAAAATAATACAACACTCCAAAACAAATTTCCAAGTTCTACACTATGGTATCAAGTCATAAACATCATTATACAGGCCCTAGGCCGCGCTTCCTCAACGCCTCTTGCAGCACCGCCTGGATCCCGGCCATGCTCTTCCGCCACGCATCCCGGCCGCGACCGCCGTCGCCATCTTGTTCCACCAGCACGTCCAGCCACTTGACCAGCGTCGCCGCCTTGTCCATGTCGCGCTCCTCGGCGACCACGCGCGCAATGTACTTTTCAAAAATGTCCAGGTCGCTCCGGTGCGGGCCGTCGCGGCGCGTGTCCGCGTGCCAGGCATCGAGCAGGTCCTTCATCTCCGCGGTGGAGCGGACGCCGGCGCTCGAAAACGAGACTCGCGGCGGTCGTGCGGGGAATTGTATCTTGCGTTGGCGAGTGGGGAAGAGGGCGCTGCCGGATGCTTCCGCATGAGCTGGCCGTCGCGACGGCGCGTCGAGTCCGGATCGCTGCGCCAGCTTTTGTCTTTTGTGATCGGCCACGACTTCCCTTCGAACGTCTTCAGGTAACTCGGCCAGAAACTGTGGATCTAATTCTCCGACATCATCCATAAACCCGTCGCCGATGGGTTCCGTCATGAAACTCGTCTGAACCACGCCGGCTTTGGTGTCTCGCTCCCTCTGCGCTTTGTTTATCGCCCCCTTGTGCCCCCCTCGCTTCGTAGGGGTAGATGGGTTCCTCTGGATTTGAGAATCTTTCTTGACAGACACCCGAGCCGGTGGCTTACGCCCGTATTGGGCGAGCACTTCCGCCCTCATGTCGTCTGGCAGCGCGTTGAAGACTTCAGCATCTACTTGTGAAGGTAGAAATTCCATGGCGGCTGGACTTTCTGATCGAGACTTTGGCTGCGCGTCAAGGCCGGGCGTAGAGGACCTGGATTTTTGCGCCATCAATCTACTGCGAATGTCGTTTGGCAATTCGGCCACCACGGTTGGATCAATGTTGCTTGGTATGAGAAACTGGGTACCTCCAATGTTCAGAGGAGTCTTTGCTTGTATGTCGTCCTCCCGTGCTTTAGCAAGTGCCATGGCGGGATGAACTCTAGGTTTCCTTGGTGTCAGGGGATCGTCTGTGATGGGATCATCACTAGAGCCCCGCCTGTCCACAAACCTGGGTCGTTGTAGGGAATCAACATCGTCAATCGACCCAAAGCCACTCGTCTTCTTTGCTGATGCGGGATTCACAAAGGTCGTGAATTCCAGCCTCTTTTGGCTGCCGTCGGATGCTGTGGTGCCTGGCTTGATCGACTCAAGCTTGGTCATCTGCACACCAAGGCCACGCAAGTCACCAGGGCTAAATCTGTACGATCGCAAGACTGCTATGGCTTCCTTGCCAATGACCTGCGCATTGTGTGTTCCGACCCCAAACGGAACACTCTTGTTGAATGTGTCGCACTTCCCATGACCAAGATGTTTGGCAGGGTCCAGTGGCGCATCTAGCGATCGGCGCATAATCTTTACTGTAAGATGGCGACCTTTGACTAGTTCATTGAGCAGACGCCGCTCCAATTCTTTGCACAAGTTGAGAACAAAATCTTCAGCTTCTTGTTGCGTGATGAAGCGGATGCCCCAGCTGACTTCAGCCGACACCGATTTCCGAGGCGGCTGGCCACCTACTTCAGTTTGATCAATGCCGCGGGCATACTCGGCGAGCCTTTCTCCGGTTTTTGGACCCAGGATCGACGTGAGTCTTTCTTTGGAGAGGTCGCGCAAGTCTTTGACAAACCGGATGCCCAATTCTTCGAGCTTGCCTCCAATACTATAGGACACCCCAGGCAACTGCTCGACCTTGAGCTCGCCAATGAAGTCAAGAACTTCCTCTGGCCTTAACTGGTACTGCCCCGCTGGCTTGGCCTTTCGCAGTGCCACCTTGGCTTGCAAAATGTTGCCACCAATGCCAATTGACACGTTGCACCCTGTCAGTTCGTTGATCTTCTGTCGGAGATCCGCGGCAAGGGCTTCGACCTTTTCTTGCTCTCTCCAAACACTGCCCTCTTCCACACCGACTCCTTGTGAGCCAGCAGCATGATGAACGATAGCCGTCGCGTCAATCAGAGCTTCATCAATGCTCACGCTCTGTACCACTCCGCCAACTGTCATGATGGCTTCGTAAAAGGCCTTACTGGCGGCCTCGTATGCTGGAAAGTCATACGGCAAAACCTTGAGATCGGGGCACAGCTCCATCGCGCGCTTCATCCACATGCCATTCTTCACGTTGAGGCTCCTAGCAGGATAGTTGCAGCTTGCAATCTCGGAACCATTTCCCGTTCCGTGTGCCACGGCGACAGGCTTGTCCATGTATTCGGGATACTTTTTCAGTGAGACGGCGCAGAAAAAGCTGTCAAAATCGACGTGCATAATGTAGCGCCTTGCTCCAGTTTGTGTCTTGAACTTCTTTTCTGATAGACCCTTCTCTACGGCAAGGCGTTGCATGGATGACTTGAGCTCGGCTTTCCAGGTTGAAAGATGGTGAAGCCGACTTTCGGCATAAAATTTGGTCAAAAAATTTGGGTTCGCGCACGAGGATTCGCGCAGGCGAGGATCCGACAGTAACCAGGCGTTGTGCTCTTCGGGGGTCATGTCCGCGGAAAATTCTTTGGGCGGTTTCTTGACATGTGTAGAATTTCTTTGGGCAAGGGTTTTTGTCGGCGTGTCTGTTTCTGGGCTGAACTCTGGAAAATCGGGAATGGCGACCTCGGTTGACGGAGTTGTGTAATCGGCTAATTTCAGAGTGCTTGATGACTCTCTCTCGGTAGAGTTTGCCTCGCTCGACACGAAGCGGTCTGGTGTCTCTACTTTGCCGATAGCTTCTTGGCCAGCAACTGAGGCTCGTAGCTGAGAGGTGTAGAAGCTATTCTCTGTCTGTTCTCGGTAGCCCTGTCTCGCTGTTGGGCTGGTTTGCGAAAGACCCTTGGATCCATCCAACCGGAGGACCTTTTGACGAGGGCCTTCACCGAGCACCCGATAGTCGCTCCAGGGCAGTACCTTGCCGGCTGCGATGGATTCCGTGATCCATGCCGGCTTCACAATGCGATAGCGACTGAAATCAACGCTCTTCTTTGGTGGTAGCGTAGAGGCGATGATATGTGTAGCCATAGTCTTGGAGTCAAGATACTGCAAGAATCCTCCGCCATGCTCTACAATGTCGCGATGAAGACTGCAAAGGATGAGTGAGATGTAAACATGCAGGGCGTGATACATACACATGCAAGGGAGGCTGTGTATAGCCCGTTACATGCGCAACGATACCCTTGAATATCTGCGGCTTGTCCGAATTGGTTCTCGTATCCGCATCCTTGTTCTGGAGCTTCAGCTTTTTGCGGCGAAAGTAGTCTCCAAAGCCATGGAACTTGCTGCCCTCGTATTCTTCACCATTTTCATCCTCAAAGGTGTGGCTTTCAATGCGCTTCCTCACAATGGAGGAATTCTTGTCCAGAACGCTGCCCATGGTGTGACGCGAAGGGCACACTGCCTCACTATGGCGCAGGATCTGGATGGCTCGGAAATGGTCAAGCAAAGGTGATGTCGTAGTCGCCGGGCTGTACTACCGTCGCATATCCACGAGGATCAGCGGCATAAATAATGTGAGCGCACCCGGGAAGAAGCAAAGCACATGATGGATTTATTGCAAGTTCCAAGTGAAGTGTATGAGAGGAAGTCGCGTAAAGTGGAGAGGACGAGCGCGGCATCGACACGGAACCTCGTGACTGTTACAAATTAGGTACAAATTCCAGCGTGTTGCTTTGGAAGTTGAGCGCCTCCAACCTGTGGCGTCAGTGGCTGTTTTAGAGGGGCTTTAGTGAGGTGCACGCTGTAACAGCAGCTTTCAGTGGCCTTCAGTGCGTCCACCTTGCGTTTTACAGTGGGCCACTACGCAGTAATGATAAGCGTGAGCCATACCTCCTGCAAAAAACGGTGCTCAGTCACTCTCTCATAACTATATCGTGGGCCAAATGTGTGCGAATCGGTACGACTTTCTCAACTCTTCGTGGCTCCGTGAGGCTATTGCGAACGACGCTGCCGAAGAAGATGATGATGATGATGATGATGATGATGATGATGATGATGATGATAACAATGGCCTCGGAGGACTCGAATTGCCTCGCCGTTGCCGTGACCTGGCCGCAGCGAAGCTCACAGTGGATGAGCAGCTTGTAACCCGTCGACAGACACAGCACGAAGCCTCGACTGCCGGCGCAATGAACAATGAACAGTTTCGAAAGATGTTGCTGGCCAAATCGGCCAAGCCATCGCAAGGGACTGATGCCTTGCCGAATCAGCCGGCCAGCTCTGCGGGAGGCTTGTCCCTGGGATCGCGACAACGAGCCAGCATCCCCATGACACCGTATGTTCAGCAATTCACAAACTACGAAGACTTATTATCCGTACTTACAAAAGAAAGGCGCGCCGTGGGCAATTCACAGGACATTTTCGCCAAGCAAATGGCCCAGCGCAACCAGAAAGCGAATCCGACGAAACAATTCAAGGTCGCGGTACCGCGGGGTGTCAAAATGGCGGCTGGATACACTGATCGATCGAAAGAGCGAGAAACAGAGAGTGCCAAAGCTACCGATGATCGTGCTGAACGGCTAAAAGCCCTAGAGGAATCCCTCAAGAACGAAGAAATCGACACCGAGACCTACGAACGACTGCGATTCGAGATTGCTGGTGGTGACCTGGAGAGTACACACCTGGTCAAGGGGCTTGACTTTAAGCTTCTCCAGCGAGTGCGGCAAGGTGAAGATGTATACTCGGGCAAGAGCAAAGACGCCGACGCTACACCAGACGAGGAAGTTGATGTCGACGACGCTTTTGATCAACTGGAAAGCAAGGACGTCCAGGCAATCGAAAAGGACAAGACGGAGAAGAAAAAGGGCCAGTTGTCTACCGTCGCCCTGGCCCCGGGCCAGAAGCGCACCCGCAACCAGATTCTGGCCGAATTCAAAGCTGCGCGAGCGGCGGCCAAGGCGCAGGCTGAGCCGGCATTGAGCGACCGCTTCCGCAAGATTGGCGCCAAGCAGCAGCCTGGCACACGCATTGAGCGCGACCGCAAAGGCCGTGAGGTCATGATTATTGTAGACGCAGATGGTCACGAGAAGCGCAAGGTGCGCAAGGTGTATCCCGGCGACAAGGTGGCCGACGCCGACAACGGGCTGCTCATGCCAGACAAGGATGCGACGCCTCTTGGCATGGAGGTGCCGGAACCGTATCGCGAAACGGAGCCCGTCGTTGAACCCGAGGATGTTGACATCTTTGATGACGTGGGCGACGACTACGACCCACTTGCTGGCATGGACGGATCCGATTCCGATGCCGTCTCTGACGATAATGCAAAAGAGAAGACCACGGACAAGCCGGAGAGCCCCACGGCAGCCGGCTCCATGGCACCACCACCGCGACCCAAGGCCCCGACAAACTACTTCCAGGGCTCCAAGACGGGCCTCCTCTCCGAGCAGGAGACCAAGACGCCGTCCATGTCCGACCCGGCCATGATGGCCGCCATCAAGCGCGCCGCCGCTCTGCGACCGCTCAACAAGGACGGCGACGACGACTCCGCCTCGGACGACGAGGCAAGGCAAAAGGCCAGAGCAGGCGAGGCGCGCCGCAAGAAGTTACTGGAAAACGTGGACCGCGACGCCGAGGACATGGACATGGGCTTCGGCACGAGCCGCTACGAGGACGAGGAGGACTTTGACGACCACGACATCAAGCTGTCTGCGTGGGGCGAGGAAGATGACGGCGACGAGGGCGGTGCCCGGGGCGGCAAGAAGAGGAAGCGCAACCGGAAGCGCAAGGGGGACGTGAATAGTGCGGCGGATGTGCTGAGGGTCATGGAGCAGAGAAAATCGTGATTTTTTTTATATACAGATAGGGAAGCTACATTATTGGACTGGGACGGCGTTTGGGCATAGGTGTATTTCTTGGAAACGGCTTCGGCGTTGTGGCATTCCAAAAAGGAAAAAAAGAAACAAAAAGAAAAGGACCAATTATGGTCTCATGCAGCCCTATGCCGATAATTAAAGTGCCTGCCGCTGTTCGGAGTCAGACCGTTCCGCCCCGGCTTGCCGCGCCTTTGCATAACCGACACCGCCGAAGCCGGATCCGCGGCCCGCCCGCTGACTTGGTTGTCAGCCTTGGCGGGCGCGTGCCTCTTCCCCCCGCCCGCACAGAGTTGAGGCCGAGGACCCATTAACCCATTTCTTGTCCCATCGTCATAATAACCGGCCGGCCACTTCCGGCCTTTTTTTGGTACGCTTCTCCACGCACACCACACAGGCACACACGAACCCCAGAACATCAAAACGCCGCTGGGTCCCGGGCCTTCCTTTGTGTGTCTTCTTTCTCCCTTGCTCTCTCACTCTCTCTCTCTCACAACACACAACACACACACTTCTCCTCACGAGTTCTTTCTGTGCAGAACAGGGGCGGTTGATCGGCATTAGATGCTACGCGAGAACGTAAAGTGGGACAAGAGTTTAAAAAGGAAAAGGCGTACTTTTTGTTTTTCATTCCGTAACAACAAAAGGACGTACTTGCGCTGTCGTGTTTAAACCAGCTGTTTGTCAGAATGACGGTGGAACAAATCCCTCTTTGGCTGGATTGCGATCCTGGACATGATGTAAGCTTTTTTTCCGGTCCCGCTGATTCCCGTTTTGTCGCAATCCTGCTCCGGGATGCCAACGCCGGAGAGCTAAACGCAAGCCCGTTTCTCAACCCGGGCCCTAGTCCCCCCAGTGGTACTAACACAACTTGCTCCCTTTTTCAAACAGGACGTTTTTGCCATCTTGCTGGCCGCCTACCACCCCAGACTCAAGCTTCTCGGCATCTCCTCCGTCTTTGGAAATGCCTCGGTAGAGTACGTCTCCCCCGCCCCGTCCCCCTTACTTGCCCAACCTCACTCACAACCCCGCGTAACAGAAAGACGACGCAAAACGCCGCCTCGGTGCTCACGGCTATTGGCAAGCAGCACGAGATCCCGCTGCACGTGGGTCTGGGCAAGGCGCTCGAGCGGCCCGCGATCCACGCGCCCGACATACACGGGGAGTCGGGCCTCGACG
>NW_006271972.1:2836929-2840999 GCF_000225605.1 Cordyceps militaris CM01
CGGTGGCCGCCATGGCCGCGGCGCTGCGCGCGCAGCCGCCGGCCACGGCGTGGCTCGTCGCCACGGGCTCCCTGACCAATGTCGGCGCGCTCTTCCGCGCGCACCCGGATCTCGCGGCGCACATCAAGGGCCTGAGCCTGATGGGCGGCTCGCTCGGGGACAACTTCTCCGGCGCCCCGCTCGGCACCGTCGCCGGCCGCCCGCGCATCGGCAACGTCACCCCGTTTGCCGAGTTCAACATCGTCATCGACCCCGAGGCCGCCGCCGAGGTCTTTGGCAATCCCGTCCTCGCCCCCAAGACGACCGTCGTCCCGCTCGACCTGAGCCACCAGGTGCCGGCGACGGCTGCGGTGAGGGAGATGCTGCTGCGCGGCCGCGCAGCAGGCGCCAAGACGGCGGCTGGCGGCGAAGGGACGCAGGGCAAGACGGCGGCTGGCGGCGAAGGGACGCAGGGCAAGACGACGCTGCGCACCATGCTCGTCGAGCTCCTGTACTTCTTCTCCAAAACATATGCGTGAGTGCGAACACGACAGATTCCCGCGGTTTCTTTATTGTTCTGGGAGGGGGTATACTGACGCGTTTGTGAAACAACAGCGAAGTCTTTGGCATCACGCAAGGCCCGCCGCTGCACGACCCGCTCGCCGTCGCCGCTGTGCTCGCTGGCACGCCCGACGAGATACCCTTTTACGACTGGGACGCGGAGCGCAGCGCGGCGCCGCGGTACGACGAGCGCTTCGACGTGGCCGTCGTGACGGCTGGCGTGTTTGAGGACGCCCGGGACGGCAGGGCCGAGACGGGCCGCACCGTCGGCACGCTACTGCCGCGCGGACAGCCGGGTGTGCGCATACCGCGCTCGCTCGACGTGGCCAAATTTTGGGACGTCATCGAGGACTGCGTGGAGCGCGCGGATGCGGTCAACGCCGCCAACGGGAGGACGTGATTTGTGCGTTGACCGAGAGAAAGTAGAGCGCCAGGGTAACCCACCATGATGAAAGTACATATCGAGCATATAGAGAGGTAGAAGGAAGAAGTAAAAAAAAGAAGGTATTATTGCCCAAAACGCCGGAATATATCGTGTGTGGTGTCGCTCCTGTTTATCCAGCCTAACCGTACTCCTATTAAAACCCAAGTCTAAAGAAACAAGTCGCAGCCTCCCTCAGGAATAAGTGCGCGGAAGAATCGAAATACTATATGCCCAGGTATTGAATCGTTCAGGTGCTCCAGTCTATAGGAATGCATTTCGCTGTCGCTCCTCAGACTCTATCATGAAATGCAGGGCTCGCTCGTAGGTCCAGACAGTAACGGCACTGCCGGGCGCCGCCTTGATGAGGCTGATGGGGAGTCCCTTGTACAGGCCGCGGAAGCCCTCGCGCGCGATAATCGTGCGCAGCGCGCCGAGCGTCGTTTTGTATTCGGGGATGTCGCCGTAGACGTAGCGCGTCCTGGTAGGACCCTGGACCTGGATACGCTTGCGGACCAGGTCCAGCGGAAACACGGCCGTCTTGGCAATGACGCTGCCGGCGATGCCGGCCGTGGCATCGCCGGTGCCCCACGGCAGCTGCCTGTCGGCCATGCGCGCCTTGAGCCCCTCGTACGTGACGAAGAAGATGCCCATGTACGGCACGATCTGGGCGAGCGTGGGCGCGATGCCGCGAAAGAAGCCGCGCGGCCCCTCATCTTGGTAGATGGACACGACGGCGCCGACGAGCCCGCGGTAGACCTTGTGGGTGCCCTGGGCGGCGAAGCGCGTGCGCAGCAGGTCGAGCGGGTACGTCATGGCCGTGGCGCCGGCGCCGGCCGTGGCGCCAGCGAGGAAGCTCTCGGCGGCGTCGGGTAGCTTGACGGGCAGGCGCGTCTGCAGGAAGAGCGTGACGGAGCGGTAGGCTGTGAATTGCGAGGCGGCGTAGCAGACGTAGAGGAGCTCGGCGGGCACGTTGCCCTTCCAGAACGCGGTGACGCCCTCGTGGCGGAGGATGTGGCGGAGGGTGGCATAGGTGCCTTGGTATGTGCGGTCGGCGGGGGCGGGAGCGGTGCTGCGTTTCGGTTGGAATTGTCGTGGTTGGAGCTGGAGGCGGATCTTGAGGACGTCGAGCGGCGCAATAACGAATCTAGGGGGTCAGGTTGGACGTGTGCGATTGACAGTGCGGTGTGAGGTTGGCGGCGTACCTGGAGACGAGACCGGCTATCGCGCCAGCGGATATGACCTGAATCTGTGTGCCCTAGAGGTAACAGTCAGTGTAGCTCCGGCGAGGCGGTCGGCGTTGGGCATACCTCATCTTTTAATCGTGCAGATGGCATCAATGTGCAACCGCGACGGCCCTAGAGGGCTGCGGCACTGGCGGGGAATAGATACTCTGACCAAGTTGGCGTCTCCTTATCTGGCGCCCTGTTCAGTCTGCTATGCGCAGCGAGGAACGATTGCTAGTAGGACGCTGTTATGAACTGTGACATGAAGGACCGCCGTTTGAGGATGAGATTATGGAAACTGGTACCGCAGAAAAAAACACAATGTTGGGGGAACAAAGAAGGAGTGGAGCCGAGTCGGCGGAGCAGAGCCGATCAAGCACCTATTTATATTCGTGCATATATGAGGAATGCAAGAATGAAAAGGCCTTGTGATGATTCACGACCGTCTGGAACAATATTATTGTGTCAGACATTTGCGTTTGCCATTCCGCCCTTGAGAAACACTCTAACCAGCTTTACGATGCTGGTCTGCGGCGCCACTTCCAGCATTAGGTAGATGGGCTGCCCTGCTCCAAAATGTCCTAGTATGCTCCGCTAGGCGCAATTCCAGTACTGGGAGTTGGCATAACTATTGTTGTGCCATTTCTGAGTGTATAACTCAATGACGACGGGATTGACGGCGTGGGGAGCCGGGAGCCTACACGATGTATAGGGCGAACGCGGAGTTAGTAATAAAGCAGCAACGAATAAGAGCAAATGCACGTTGCTATTAAGTGTCGAAATTGTAACTAAACCTGCCATGGAGTTCTGAAGCAGCATCCGGATTGCAGTGGCAGCGCCGGTGTGGAGCACCGGAGGTGACCGGCCGGGTTCATAGCGAGGTCCGGTGAATAGGATGTGGGGAGGCAGCTGATTAAAATCTGGAGGTGAAGAAAGACCCGTTGAACACCTCGTTTCAAGCGTGATTGGTGCTGACGGCCGTTTGGAAGCCTAGAATAAGCCCGCTGCGAAATAATGCGCTGACACGAGGCTGATGCAGGGGCTTTTATTGGTGAGATTTTCGGCCCGCGATTTTTGTTTCTGTCCGTGCATTATTCTCTGGTTCTTTGTTTATTCGGATGGACAAGCAAATTAGGTAGGTACTAGTATGCGCAGTTTCCGAGCCCCTGGGTTTGGTGTGGTGCACCGTGCTGTTTGTGCCACGCTCTACCGTACCTATCTTTGTACCTATAGTGGGGGGACAAAAGTCGCGTCTTTTTCTAGGGAATAAGTCGCGTAACACGTAACTATAATAACAATCCTCCCTCTGTTAGGATCGCTATCCCAAGCAGGTAACAGTTGAACGATCACGGGCACGGGTGCCTATAGAGGTGCTCTATAGGAACAATGGTGCAATATGATGATTCTTGATTGACAAAATAAACTAGAGAAGGAGAGGCTAAAGCTAAATACAGAAGGTAGCAGTGCCTTAGGCACTGCCCGGAAATTACAGGAACAAACATTGCCTTGCGGGTGGCAGCAATCAATTGCTATCGCGGGTAGCTATCTTGCTTGTTCGCAGGAGGCTACGGCGCCTCCCATAGCGGTCTTAGTACTTTATCAGCACTAAGTTCTCCGCTATAGCGTACCCCGTGTTAGGGGCTATAGACGCTAAGAGATTCTATGCACCGTTGCATAGCATAATTGTTGCACACATATTGCATATCACAACCAGGCGCCATACATAGCTACGCATAGTATAATTCAACCGCTATACACCTTATCGTATAGCATAACTTACCAAACACCTACTATACTTAGCTAACTACGTCTACTATAGTGCCTACTAGTGTAATACTATAGGGTAAGCTTCTCTGACTTGGTGAAAATCGGCCAAGCTACAG
>NW_006271972.1:2841099-2842141 GCF_000225605.1 Cordyceps militaris CM01
CACTAAAACCACTGCTGCGCGCCTAAACCGGCACCTGTGACTGCAAGACTTGGCAGGCGCGCTGGGTGCACTGTAAGCTGCCTGCTGGCACCGCCCAAACCGCCTGCAGAGGCCCCCTTGCGCTGGAATCTTGCGGCTCCAGGGTAGCAACTCTAGGGTAGCTGGCACCAAAACCACCAACGCCCACGAACTGGTGCGTCTCCCGCCGGGAGACTTGGCAGGCGCGCTGGGTGCACTGTAAGCTGCCTGCTGGCACCGCCTAAACCGCCTGCGGACGCTCCCTCGCGCCGGAATTTGCGGCTCTAGCGTAGCAACTCTAGGGTAGCTACCCTAGAGCTCGCACTTAAAGTTGATTTTCTCGGCAACGGGTGGGTGCATTAGAATAAAAAAAGTACTAGCAGTGTTCCTAGGCCCCAGCCTACCTACTAGCACCTCTTTAGTTGGCGTAGCTTACGTGGTTATAGAGTTAGGTAGGTTAGTACCGATTTTCTAAAAAAGCACCCCACCACTATACACAGTTCAAGGTATTATTAACATTTTATTTTACCTTGCTATATAAAAACATAAAAATATTATTACTATATAGATTAAGTATAATAGGTAGGTATATATAGCCTTAGGGGGCCTGTAGCTAAGAGGATAGGCCTAGATACGTACTATAGCGGGAGATATTGTGGAAAAGGTTTAGCTCTAGGGTAGCACCTACTAGACCAAAACCGCTACTACGCGCCTAAACCGGCACCTGTAGCTATAAGACTTGGCAGGCGCGCTAGGTGTACTGTAAGCTGCCCGCTAGCGCTGCCTAAACCGCCTGCAGACGCTCCCTCGCACTGGAATTTTGCGGCTCTAGGGTAGCAACTCTAGGGTAGCTAGTACTAAAACCACTACTACGCGCTAAGTCCTGCGTCTCCTGCTAGGAGACTTAGCAGGCGTGCTGGGTGCACTGTAAGCTGCCTACTAGCGCCGCCTAAACTGCCTGCGGACGCCCCCTTGCGCTAGAATCTTGCAGCTCTAGGGTAGTAACTCTAGGGTAGCTAGCACC
>NW_006271972.1:2842241-2851263 GCF_000225605.1 Cordyceps militaris CM01
AATTAAGGGCTTCTAGGGGCGGCAGCACTACTATGCACGCTAATTAAGGGCTTCTAGGGGTAGTATACTACTAGCGTATATAATTATTAACGTTCTTTCTACTCTATAGGGCTCTATAGAGTAGCTAGGATAATTTCAACTATAGTATTAGGCTACTAGCGGTTATCTCTTTTATATAACACTTATAAGGCGATTTAACTAAAAAACATATATAAATAAATTTTATAGAAAATAAAAGTTATGCTATAAACCGCATTTAATAGAAGCGGCTTATCTAAGCAGTTATAGGATCTATAAGAGTAGGAGCCACCTAGGCCATAACAGCCTAGCTAGGCACCCTACTCTTAAACTATACTATATCTAATAGATAGCAACCCCTAGGCTCCTTCTATAGGCTAAATAAAGTAACCCTATAAGGGGCACTATAGTGCGTATTAACTTCTATAAATATAGTCGCTTAGGCTTTATAACTAGTGGATTATAAAGTACTATTTAGGCTTAGGCCTTTTAACACTAAAGGATAGGTTCTATAGATTTCTAGCCTATAGCAAGTCTTACGTAGAGCAATAGGAGGTTACTATGCTATTAATAGACACTAAAATAGTTAAGTTATATACTAGCCCTTCTCCTAGGACCCCTACTATGCTAGCCCTTATAGGCTTATAATAGGGATCCTAGGGAACTTAGGTAGGAAATAGCTATGCAAGGCACCTATAGCGCACGCTAAAGGTGCTACGCACAGCGCGTCCTTTAGGCGCTATATAGATAACTTAAGTCCTCTCTAGCGCTCTCCCAGCACTAGCAGCCACGCCTATTGCGGTAGATAATAGTTATCTAGTTAATTCTACTAGTAGTTATATACTTATCTTAAAGATTAAGCTATACATATCTAAGTATAAGCAATTATATAGTAAAACTATAAATAGCTTATTATATAAGTTATTATTTATTTAATAGTACCTTACTACTTAGATAACTATAGTAATTCTAGAGCTAATATATACTAAAAATCCTAACTTTAGAAGGGATATATTTATTAGATTAAAAACCAATACCCTTTAGGCTCCTTAGTAATTTATAATAACTTTTTAAATTGCACAGCCTTGCACTAGTAATAGTTTATTTAAATTTCTTCCTTATTAACTTTTAATGTTTAGGTCTTAGCTAAACATAGTCGTAATAGGTAACAAAGGGTTAAGGCTCAACCCTAGAGAAGGAGCCTAAGAAATGGCTACTATATCTAAGGAAGGCAGTAGGCATGCAAATTACCTAATCCCGATTTAGGAAGGTAGTAATAATAAATACTAATATAGGGCTCTTTTAGGTCTTATAATTAGAATAAGTATAATTTAAATCTCTTAATAAGGAATAATTAGAGGGCAAGTCTAGTGCTAGTAGCTATAGTAATTCTAGCTCTAATAGTGTATATTAAAGTTATTATAGTTAAAAAGCTTGTAGTTAAACCTTAGGCCTAGCTAGCTAGTCCGCCTTACTGTGTGTACTAGTCTGGCTAGGCCTTTCCCTCTATAGAACCCTATACTCTTTACTAAGTATGGTAGTAAAATAGGACTTTTACTTTAAAAAAATTAAAGTACTCTAGGTAGGCCTATACTTAAATATATTAGTATAGAATAATAAAATAGGACGCGTAGTTCTATTTTATTGGTTTCTAGGACCACTATAATAATTAATAAGGATAGTTAGGGGCATTAGTATTTAATTATTAGAGGTGAAATTCTTAGATTTATTAAAGACTAACTACTATAAAAGCATTTACTAAGAATATTTTTATTAATTAGGAATAAAAGTTAGGGGATTAAAGACAATTAGATACTATTATAGTCTTAACTATAAACTATACTAACTAGGGATTAGATAATATTATTTTTTAATGTATTTAGCACCTTATGAGAAATTAAAGTGCTTAGGCTCTAGGGGGAGTATAGTTGTAAGGCTAAAACTTAAAGAAATTAATAGAAGGGCACTACTAGGGGTAAACTGCTTTACATAGCCATAGTAGCTCTACCCTAGAAAGCAGCCTAAAAGGGTTAGTAGTGTTCCTACTAGCGCTCTAGTGTGGCGAACTAATTGCTAGTCTCCTCTAGAGGTAATACCCTTAAATTGCAAGAAAATCCTAAAGCTAGTATTACTAAGCTAGCACTAAAAGGGCGTTAGTAGCTAGGGTAGTGACCTAGGGTATAGTAAAAGTACACTAGATAATGCAATAGACAATCCGCAGCTAAGCCTTGTTGCTATAGGGCACGGGGAAGGTTTAGAGACTACATAGGGGTAGGTAGTGTACTATCTAGGGGCTCTAGCCCCTAAGCGCCCGCTTATAACATTACTTAAGATATAGTCTAGCTATGCTAGAAATAGCATAGGCTAGTAAACCTAGAAATAGGAGCCTATAGCTTAATTTAACTTAATATAGGGAAACTTACTAGGTCTAGATATAATAAGGATTAATAGATTAAGAGCTCTTTCTTAATTTTATAGGTAGTAGTGTATAGCTATTCTTAGTTAGTAAAGTAATTTATCTACTTAATTATAATAATAAACAAGACCTTAACCTACTAAATAGCCTATATTGCTTTAGCAGTATGCTAGCTTCTTAAAGGGACTATTAGCTTAAGCTAATAGAAGTTTAAAGTAATAATAAGTTAACCTATATAGGCCTATAATAGTAGTCCTTATTAAAATATCTACTAGTCTATATAATGTCTTTATTAGGGCAGTCCCCTTCTATTAGGTAGAGAGGATTTAAAAGAGTCCTAGTTATAAGCAACACCACCTAGTATAGGGAACACTAACCTAGGCATATTAGTAATAATATACTAGAGGCCAATCCTATAGCGAGCTTAGGTCATGCTAAGCCATTATAACGTATAGAAAGGGGTAAGCTAGCATAACCTACTAGCTTAAGGTATATACTAATCCTATAGGAAACTATGCCTATACAGCAAGGCCTAATAGGCTAATCTACATAGGGGTAGGCTATAGGCCTACTAGCATTGCCTATATATATAGGTAGACAAACAAATACTATAATGCCTTTAGATATTCTAAGCTATACGCGCGCTATACTAACAGAGCTAGTAAGTACTTCCTTAGTTAAAAGGCTTAGGTAATCTTATTAAACTCTATTATGCTAGGGATAGAGTATTGTAATTATTACTCTTTAATAAGGAATCCCTAGTAAGTATAAGTTATTAGCTTGTATTAATTATATTCCTACCCTTTATATACACTGCTTATTATTACTACTAATTGAATAGCTTAGTAAGGTGTCTAGACTAGCCTAGGGAGGTAGGCAACTACCCCCCTAGGCTAGGAAGCTCTCTAAACTTAGTTATTTAGAAGAAGTAAAAGTCGTAATAAGGTCTCTATTAGTGAACTAGCGGAGGGATTATTAACAAGTTTTCTAACTCCTAACCCTTTATAAATATACCTATTATTGCTTTAGCAGACTTGCCTAGTGCCTAGACGTAGGCCTAGGCAGTAGCTATTAGGGGCCCTAAACACTATATTTACTAGTTTTTCTAAATCCGCTATAAGGCAAAATAAATAAATTAAAACTTTTAATAACGGATCTCTTAGCTCTAGTATTAATAAAGAACGTAGTGAAATGCAATAAGTAATATAAATTACAGAATTTAGTAAATTATTAAATCTTTAAACGTATATTACGCCTACTAGTATTCTAGTAGGCATGCCTATTTAAGCGTTATTTTAACCCTTAATATCCCCTAGGGGATATTAGCGTTAGGAACTAGTAGTATACTGCTACCCCTAAAATAAAGTAGTAGCCCGTCCATAGCGACCTCTATGTAGTACTCTAACTTATACTAAGAACCTAATATAGCCACGCTATAAAACACCCAACTCTAAACATTAACCTTAAATTAGGTAGGAATACCTACTAAACTTAAGCATATTAATAAGTAGAGGAAAAGAAACTAATAAGGATTGCCCTAGTAATAGCAAGTAAAATAGTAATAGCTTAAATTTAAAATCTAGCCCCTAGGTCTAAGTTATAATTTATAGAGAATACTTTTAGCAAGGTGCCTTCTAAGTTCCTTAGAATAGGACGCTATAAAGGGTAAGAGCCCTATCTAGTTAGATACTAAGCCTTTATAAAGCTCCTTTAATAAGTTAAGTAGTTTAGGAATGCTGCTTAAAATAGAAGGTATATATCTTCTAAAGCTAAATATTAGCTAGAGACTAATAGCGTATAAGTAGAGTAATTAAAAAATAAAAAGCACTTTAAAAAGAGGGTTAAAAAGTATATAAAATTGTTAAAAGGGAAGCGCTTATAACTAGACTTAGGCCTAGTAAATTACCTAGTATTCTTATTAGTATACTTTACTAGGCATAGGCTAGCATTAGTTTAGTATAGGGGAGAAAGGCTTTAGGAATATAGCTCCCCTAGGAGTATTATAGCCTATTGCGCAATACCCTATACTAGACTAAGGTATGCATATTCGTAAGGATACTAGCGTAATAGTTATTAGCAACCCGTCTTAAAATACGGACTAAGGAGTTATCTTTATATATAAGTGTTTAGGTATTAAATCCCTACGCGTAATAAAAGTAAATATAGGTAAGAGCTTTAGCGCATTATTAACCAATCCTAATGTTCTTAAATAGATTTAAGTAAGAGCATATAAGGCTAGACCTAAAAGAAGGTAAACTATACCTATATAGGGTAAAGCTAGAGGAAACTCTAGTAAAGGCTTATAGCAGTTCTAACATACAAATTAATTATTAAATATAGGCATAGGGGTAAAAGACTAATTAAACCTTCTAGTAGCTAGTTTCTACTAAAGTTTCCCTTAGGATAGTAGTATTAAACTTAGTTTTATAAGGTAAAGCGAATAATTAGGGACTTAGGGGCGCTATATTGCCTTTATCTATTCTTAAACTTTAAATATGTAAGAAGCCCTTATTACTTAATTAAACGTAGGTATTTAAATATATTAACACTAGTAGGCCATTTTTAGTAAGTAGAACTAGCAATACAGGATAAACTAAACGCAAGGTTAAGGTGCTAGAGTAGACACTTATTAGACACTATAAAAGGTATTAGTATATCTTAATAGCAAGATAGTGGCTATAAAAGTTAGAATCTACTAAGGACTATATAACAACTTACCTACTAAATATACTAGCCCTAAAAATAGATAGCGCTTAAGCGTCCTACCTATACCTCGCCCTTAGGGTAGAAATAAAGCCTTAAGGAGTAGGCAGACATAGAGGTTAGTAACGAAGCCTAGGGCGCAAGCCCAGGTTAAACAGCCTCTAGTACAGATCTTAGTAGTAGTAGCAAATACTTTAATAAGAACTTAAAGGACTAAAGTAGAGAAAGGTTCTATATAAATAGTAGTTAGATATAGGTTAGTTAATCCTAAGTTATAAGGAAGTTCTGTTTTAAAGGCGCACTCTACGCTATATAGTGAAAGGGAAGCTAGTTAATATTCTAGCACCTAAATATAGGTTTTATATAGTAACGCAACTAAACATAGAGATAATAGTAGGAGCCCTAAGTAGAGTTCTCTTTTCTTCTTAATAGTCTATTACCCTAAAATCGGTTTATCTAGAGCTAGGGTTTAATAGCTAGAAGAGCCTAGCACCTCTACTAGGTTTAGTACACTCTTAACGTCCCTTAAAAATCCGCAGGAAGGAATAATTCTTACATTAGGTTGTACTTATAACTATAGTAGGTCTCTAAGGTAAATAGCCTCTAGTTAATAGAACAATATAGATAAGGGAAGTTAGCAAAATAGATCCATAACTTTAAAATAAGGATTAGCTCTAAGGGTTAGGCACGTTAGGCTTTAGAAGGATGCCTTAAGAGTAGGCCACTACTAGCTAGGTAACCAGCCAGCAGTAGCCAGCATCTAGGCACTAATATCCTTAGTAGGCTTTAGCTATCCAGCATGCAGTTAATAACCAACTTAGAACTAGTATAGATAAGGGGAATCTAACTATCTAATTAAAACATAGTATTATAATAGCTAGAAAGTAGTATTAACATAATATAATTTCTACCTAGTACTTTAAATATTAAAGTAAAGTAATTTAACTAAGCACAGGTAAATAGTAAGAGTAACTATAACTTAATATAGTGGCAGGGGAGATAGCGCATAGGTGCCTAACCCCCCTTAAGAAGGTTAAGCAGCGTAAAAAGCAACTACTAGTAAGGGCCGCTATAGCCCCTATAACACCGTTAAATTGTAGGAAGTTCCTAAAGCTAACACTACTAAGCAGGCTACTAAAAGGCGTCTATAGCCAGGGTAATAACCTAGGGTACGGTAAAAACGTGTTAGATGTAATAATAGATAATCCGCAGCTAAGCCCTATATACTACGCAGCCCCCTAGGCTGCGCAGGATATGGGTGCAGTTTAACAACTAAATAGTAATAGGTTCCATAAGGAGTGTGTCCTACACACCCTTGCTAGGCTTAAGATATAGTCTACTCCTACTTTAAAAGGATAGGTATAATACTCTTAAGGTAGCTAAATGCCTTATTATCTAATTAGTAATATATATAAATAGATTAATAAGATTCCCACTATCCCTATTTACTATCTAGCAAAACTATAGTTAAGGGAATAGGCTTAGCAGAATTAGTAAGGAAAGAAGACCCTAAACACACTATAGTTCGTTCTAATAATAAGCATTAATAGGGTTAATAGCAGTTAGCATGCCACTAGTCTAGCAGCTAATATAGTTATAGGTAGCTATAGGCAAGACAACCTAGTATAAGGGAGCCTATAGGGAGGACTACGTCCTCCCTATAGTAATCCTATAGTAAGCCTCCTTTAGGGGGCTATTATAACGTATAGAAAGGTATTAGTTAGTAGTTAAGAGGCTACTAGCTTAAGGGATATACTAAACCTAGGTAAAAGCCTGCCTATTAATAGAGTGCCTATAGTATAAAGTCTTTAGGGGCTGTACTTACATAACGCCTAGAAGGAAATGCCTAGGCAGAGGCTAGTAAGGAGATAGTTAAGCTTAACTCTAGTTTAATATTATAAAAAGATATAGGAGGTATAGAATAGGTAGGAGCTTTAGTACTAGTAAAATACTACTACTCTTATTATTTTTTTACTTATTTAATAAAGTAGGGCTAGATTTTTATCTAACTTCTAGTTTTAAGGTCCTTTATAGGCTAACCTAGGTTAAAGATATTGTTAGGTAGGGAGTTTAGCTAGGGCAGTATATCTATTAAACCATAACGTAGGTATCCTAAGGGGGGCTTATAGAGAATAGAAATCTCTAGTAGAATAAAAGGGTAAAAGTCCCCTTAATTTTAATTTTTAGTGTAAATATAAACTATAAAAGTATAGCCTATTAATCCTTTAGTCTCTTAATATTTAAGGCTAGAGGTGCTAGAAAAGTTACTATAAGGATAAACTAAACTAAAACATTCTAGGCGCTAGCTTATTACTAGCGTCTAGTCAGCCTACCGCTTAATAGCACTAGTAGTAGGTAGGCAATACACCTAGATATAGGGAACTCTTATTAGGTATATAGTACTAAGTATTAGTTATAATGCTCTAATATTCTAATAATAAGGGTATAGTAATAATCTATATAATAAAGATAATCTATAGCTAAGTTAGCTGCCTTATAAGAGGGTGCTAGCCAGTTTAATGCTTACTAAGGTATAGGTTATAACTATATATATAGCTATAGTTCCTAGTTATGGCTTAAGGTACAGGCTACGCCCACCTAAGAGGGTAATACTATCTACTAGGAGTATACCTTAAGAAGTAGTATATATAAGAGTTTTTTATGCTTATATAGTAGTATAGAACTAGCTTATAGCGGCTAAGTATTTATAGCAATGTCGCTTTTTAATCCTTTAATATTAGCTCTTCCTATTATACTAAAGTAGAATTTAGTAAGTATTAGATTATTTACTTACTAAAGAACCAATATTTTCTATTAGTAGGGATAGTCAGGTCCTATTAGTTAGGATTACGCTAGCTAGTCAATATAACATGCGCTATAGGTATTATATAGCAACACAACCTAGATTAAGGAAGGCTAAGGGCTTATAGGCCTATACTAATCCTAAGTGCAGTCCTAGTAAAGTAATCTTCTAGGACGTATATAGAGTATAGAAAGGTATAGGCAGCTCTTCTAGGTACGCCTAGAAGGCTGCTTAAGGGACATGCTAGACCCATAAGAAACCATGCTAGATATAAAGGACCTGCAGTCTAGATTATCTAGGTAGCTTTAAGGCTAGGAGGAAATGCCTAGAAGAGCTAGGTATACTATATAGAATAGGGATAAGACGTGCGCCTAGGCCTATAGCAGTTAGGATAGGGTATAATAGTAACCTATATAGGTTTTAAATAGGGAATGTAAGCTAGGTTTAGACCGTTATAAGATAGGTTAGTTTTACCCTACTAATAACCTTACTGCAATAGTAATTTAGCTTAGTATAAGAGGAACTGCTAATTTAGATAATTAGTTTTTATAGCTATCTAACTAGGCAGTGCTGTAACGCTACTATTTACTAGATAATAGCTAAACACCTCTAAGTTAGAATCCATGCTAGAACGCAGTAATACCACCCGTACGTACAGATAGATAAGAATAGGCTTTAGCTTTATATCTTAGTAGGCAATTCCTTTATAGCTATAGAAGAGTAGTCTTAGTATTTCGCGTATTATAATTTCAATATAAGTAGGGTTAAATCCTTTATAGACGACTTAGCTATGCAAAACAGTCCTATAAGTAGTAGAGTAGCCTTATTATTATAATCTACTAAGGGTAAGCCATCCTTTGCCTTGATTTCCCTAGTAAGAGCTTATTATAGTAGGCCTTATTAGGGATATAGAGAATAATATATTACGCTAGGACTTAGTAAAAATCAGCCAAGCTATAGGGTAAGCTTCTCTAACTTAGTAAAAATCGGCTAAGCTATAGGGTAAGCTTCTTTAACTTAGTAAAAATCGGCTAAGCTATAGGGTAAGCTTCTCTAACTTGGTGAAAATCGGCTGAGCTACA
>NW_006271972.1:2851363-2860367 GCF_000225605.1 Cordyceps militaris CM01
GATTAAGGGCTTCTAGGGGCAGTAGCACTACTATACACGCTAATTAAGGGCTTCTAGGGGCAGCACGCTGCTAGCACACATAATTATCAACATTCTTTCTACTCTATAGGGCTCTATAAAGTAGCTAGGATAATTTTAACTATAGTATTAGGCTACTAGCAGTTATCTCTTTTATATAACGCTTATAAGGCGATTTAACTAAAAAATATATATAAATAAATTTTATGGAAAATAAAAGTTATGCCATAAACCGCGTTTAATAGAGGCAGCTTATCTAAGCAGTTATAGGATCTATAAGAGCAGGAGCCACCTAGGCCACAATAGCCTAGCTAGGCACCCCGCTCTTAAACTATACTATATCTAATAGATAGTAACCCCTAGGCTCCTTCTATAGGCTAAATAAAGTAACCCTATAAGGGGCACTATAATACACGTTGACTTCTATAAATATAGTTGCTTAGGCTTTATAACTAGTAGATTATAAAGTGCTATTTAGGCTTAGGCCTTTTAACACTAAAGGATAGGTTCTATAGATTTCTAGCCTATAGTAAGTCTTATGTAAAGCAATAGGAGGTTACTATGCTATTAATAGACACTAAAATAGTTAAGTTATATACTAGCCCTTCTCCTAGGACCCCTACTATGCTAGCCCTTATAGGCTTGTAATAGGGATCCTAGGGAACTTAGGTAGGAAACAGCTATGTAAGGCACCTATAGCGCATGCTAAAGGTGCTATGCGTAGCGCGTCCTTTAGGCGCTATATAGATAACTTAAGTCCTCTCTAGCGCTCTCCTAGCGCTAGTAGCCATGCCCATTATAGTAGATAATAGTTATCTAGTTAATTCTACTAGTAATTATATACTTATCTTAAAGATTAAGCTATATATATCTAAGTATAAGCAATTATATAGTAAAACTGCGAATAGCTTATTATATAAGTTATTATTTATTTAATAGTACCTTACTACTTAGATAACTATAGTAATTTTAGAGCTAATATATGCTAAAAATCCTAACTTTAAAAGGAATATATTTATTAGATTAAAAACCAATGCCCTCTAGGCTTCTTAGTAATTTATAATAACTTTTTAAATTGCATAGCCTTATACTAGTAATAGTTTATTTAAATTTCTTCCCTATTAACTTTTAATATTTAGGTCTTAGCTAAATATAGTCGTAATAGGTAATAGAGGGTTAGGGCTTAACCCTAAAGAAGGAGCCTAAGAAATAGCTACTATATCTAAGGAAGGTAGTAAGCGCGCAAATTACCTAATCCCGATTTAGGGAGGTAGTAATAATAAATACTAATATAGGGCTCTTTTAGGTCTTATAATTAGAATAAGTATAATTTAAATCTCTTAATAAGGAACAATTAGAGGGCAAGTCTAGTGCTAGTAGCTATAGTAATTCCAGCTCTAATAGTGTATATTAAAGTTATTATAGTTAAAAAGCTTATAGTTAAACCTTAGGCCTAGCTAGCTAGTCCGCCTTACTATGTACACTAGTCTAGCTAGGCCTTTCCCTCTATAGAACCCTATACTCTTTACTAAGTATAGTAGTAAAATAGGACTTTTACTTTAAAAAAATTAGAGTACTCTAGGCAGGCCTATGCTTAAATACATTAGTATAGAATAATAAAATAGGACACGTAGTTCTATTTTGTTGGTTTCTAGGACCGCTATAATAATTAATAGGGATAGTTAGGGGCATTAGTATTCAATTATTAGAGGTAAAATTCTTAGATTTATTAAAGACTAACTACTATAAAAGCATTTACTAAGGATATTTTTATTAATTAGGAATAAAAGTTAGGGGATTAAAGATAATTAGATACCATTATAGTCTTAACTATAAACTATGCTAACTAGGGATTAGACAATATTATTTTTTAACGCGTTTAGCACCTTATAAGAAATCAAAGTGCTTAGGCTCTAGGGGGAGTATAGTTGTAAGGCTAAAACTTAAAGAAATTAATAAAAGGGCACTACTAGGGATAAACCGCTTTATATAGCCGTAGTAGCTCTACCCTAGAAAGCAGCCTAAAAGGGTTAGTAGTATTCCTACTAGCGCTCTAGTGTAGCGAACTAATTACTAGTCTCCTCTAGAAGTAACACCCTTAAATTGCAAGAAAATCCTAAAGCTAGTATCACTAAGCCAGCGCTAAAAGGGCATTAGTAGCTAGGGTAGCGACCTAGGGTATGGTAAAAGCACACTAGATAATATAATAGATAATCTATAGCCAAGCCTTATCGCTATAGGGTATAGGGAAGGTTTAGAGACTATATAGGGGTAGGTAGTATACTATCTAGGGGCTCTAGCCCCTAAGCGCCTACTTATAATACTACTTAAGATATAGTCTAGCTATGCTAAAAATAGTATAGGCTAGCAAACCTAGAAATAAGAGCCTATAGCTTAATTTAACTTAATATAGGGAAACTTACTAGGTCTAGATATAATAAGGATTAATAGATTAAGAGCTCTTTCTTAATTTTATAGGTAGTAATGCATAGCTATTCTTAGTTAGTAAAGTAATTTATCTACTTAATTATAATAATAAACAAGACCTTAACCTACTAAATAGCCTATATTACTTTAATAGTACGCTAGCTTCTTAGAGGGACTATTAGCTTAAGCTAATAGAAGTTTAAGGTAATAATAGGTTAACCTACATAGGCCTGTAATAGTAGTCCTTATTAAAATATCTACTAGTCTATATAACATCTCTATTAGGGCAGTCCCCTTCTATTAGGTAGAGAGGATTTAAAAAAGTCCTAGTTACAAGCAACACTACCTAGTATAGGGAACGCTAACCTAGGCATATTAGTAATAATATACTAAAGGCTAATCCTATAGCAAGCTTAAGTCATGCTAAGCTATTATAATATATAGAAAGGGGTAGGCTAGCATAACCTACTAGCTTAAGGTATGTACTAATCCTATAGGAAACCATGCCTATATAGCAAGGCCTAATAGGCTAATCTACATAAAGGCAGGCTATAGGCCTACTAGCGTTGCCTATATATACAGGTAAATAAACAAATACTATAATGCCCTTAGATATTCTAGGCCATACACACGCTATACTAATAAAGCTAGTAAGTACTTCCTTAGTTAAAAGGCTTAAGTAATCTTATTAAACTCTATTATACTAGGAATAGAGTATTATAATTATTACTCTTTAATAAGGAATCCCTAGTAAGTATAAGTTATTAGCTTATATTAATTATATCCCTACCCTTTATATACACTGCCTGTTGCTACTACTAATTGAATAGCTTAGTAAGGTGTCTAGACTAGCCTAGGGAGGTAGGTAACTACCCCCCTAGGCTAGGAAGCTCTCTAAACTCGGTTATTTAAAGGAAGTAAAAGTCGTAACAAGGTCTCTATTAGTGAACTAGTAGAGGGATTATTAACAAGTTTTCTAACTTCCAACCCTTTATAAATATACCTATTGTTACTTTAGCGGACTTACCTAGTGCCTAGATATAGGCCTAGGCAGTAGCTATTAGGGGCCCTAAACACTATATCTACTAGTTTTTCTAAATCCACTATAAGGCAAAATAAATAAATCAAAACTTTTAATAATAGATCTCTTAACTCTAGTATTAATAAAGAACGTAGTAAAATATAATAAGTAATATAAATTATAAAATTTAGTAAATTATTAAATCTTTAAACGTATATTACGCCTGCTAGTATTCTAGCAGGCATGCCTATTTAAGCGTTATTTTAACCCTTAACGTCCCCTAGGGGATATTAGCGTTAGGGACTAGTAGCATACTACTACCCCTAAAATAAAGTAGTAGCCTATCCATAGCGACCTCTATATAGTACTCTAACTCGTACTAAGAACCCAACATAGCCACGCTATAAAACGCCTAACTCTAAACGTTAACCTCAGATTAGGTAGGAATACCTACTAAACTTAAGCATATTAATAAGTAGAGGAAAAGAAACTAATAGGGATTACCCTAGTAATAGCAAGTAAAGTAGCAATAGCTTAAATTTAAAATCTAGCCCCTAGGTCTAAGTTATAATTTATAGAGAATGCTTTTAGTAAGGTACCTTCTAAGTTCCCTAGAATAGGACGCTATAGAGGGTAAGAGCCCTGTCTAGTTAAATACTAAGCCTCTATAAAGCTCCTTTAACAAGTCGAGTAGTTTAGGAATACTGCTTAAAATAGGAGGTATATATCTTCTAAAGCTAAATATTAGCTAGAGACCAATAGCACATAAGTAGAGTAATTAAAAGATAAAAAGCACTTTAAAAAGAGGGTTAAAAAGTATATAAAATTATTAAAAGGGAAGCGCCTATAACTAGACTTAGGCCTAGTAAATCACCTAGCGTTCTTGCTAGTGCACTTCGCTAGGCATAGGCTAGTATTAGTTTAGCGTAGGGAAGAAAGGCTTTAGGAATATAGCTCCCCTAGGAGTATTATAGCCTATTACGCAATACCCTACGCTAGACTAAGGTACGCGCATTTGTAAGGATACTAGTATAATAGTTATTAGTAACCTATCTTAAAATATAGACTAAGGAGTTATCTTTATATATAAGTGTTTAGGTGTTAAATCCCTATGCATAATAAAAGTAAACATAGGTAAGAGCTTTAGCGCATTATTAACTAATCCTAATATTCTTAGATAGATTTAAGTAAGAGTATATAAGGCTAGACCTAAAAGAAGGTAAACTATGCCTATATAGAGTAAAGCTAAAGGAAACTTTAGTAAAGGCTTATAGCAATTCTAACATACGAATTAATTATTAAATATAGGTATAGGGGTAAAAGACTAATTAAACCTTCTAGTAGCTAGTTTCTACTAAAGTTTCCCTTAGGATAGCAGTATTAAACTTAGTTTTATAAGGTAAAGTAAATAATTAGGGACTTAGGGGCGCTATATTGCCTTTATCTATTCTTAAACTTTAAATATATAAGAAGCCTTTATTACTTAATTGAACATAGGTATTTAAATATATTAACACTAGTAGGCTATTTTTAGTAAGCAGAACTAGCAATACAGGATGAACCGAATGCAAGGTTAAGGTACTAGAGTAAATACTTATTAGACACTATAAAAGGTATTAGTATATCTTAATAGTAGGATAATAGCTATAAAAGTTAGAATCTACTAAGGACTATATAATAACTTACCTGCTAAATATACTAGCCTTAAAAATGGATAGTGCTTAAGCGTCCTACCTATACCTTGCCCTTAGGGTAGAAATGAAGCCCTAAGGAGTAGGCAGACATAGAGGTTAGTAACAAAGCCTAGGGCGCAAGCCTAGGTTAAATAGCCTCTAGTACAGATCTTAGTAGTAGTAGTAAATACTTTAATAAGAACTTAAAGGACCGAAGTAAAAAAAGGTTCTATATAAATAGTAGTTAGATATAGGTTAGTTAATCCTAAGTTATAAGGAAGTTCTGTTTTAAAGGCATACTCTATGCTATGTAGTAAAAGGGAAGCTAGTTAACATTCTAGTACCTAAATATAGGTTTTGCATAGCAACGCAACTAAACGTAGAGATAATAGCAAGAGCCCTAAGTAGAGTTCTCTTTTCTTCTTAATAGTCTATTACCCTAAAATTGGTTTATCTAGAGCTAGGGTTTAATAGCTAGAAGAGCCTAGCACCTCTACTAGGTTTAGTACGCTTTTAACATCCCTTAAAAATCCGTAAAAAGGAATAATTCTTATATTAGGTTATACTTATAACTATAGCAAGTCTCTAAGGTAAATAGCCTCTAGTTAATAGAACAATATAGATAAGGGAAGTTAGTAAAATAGATCTATAACTTTAGGATAAGGATTAGCTCTAAGGGTTAGGTACGTTAGGCTTTAAAAGGACGCCTTAAGAGTAGGCTACTACTAGCTAGGCAACTAGCTAGCAGCAGCTAGCATCTAGGCGCTAATATCCTTAGTAGGCTTTAGCCATCTAGTATATAGTTAATAACTAACTTAGAACTAGTATAAATAAAGGGAATCTAACTATCTAATTAAAATATAGTATTATAATAGCTAGAAAGTGGTATTAATGTAATATAATTTCTACCTAGTGCTCTAAATATTAAAGTAAAGTAATTTAACTAAGCGTAGGTAAATAGTGAGAGTAACTATAACTTAACATAGTAGTAGGGGAGATAGTGCGTAAGTGCCTAACCCTCCTTAAGAGGGTTAAGCAGCGTAAAAGGCAACCGCTAGTAGGGGCCGCTATGGCCCCTATAATACTATTAAATTATAGGAAGTTCCTAAAGCTAACACTACCAAGTAGGCCGCTAAAAGGCGTCTATAGCTAGGGTAATAACCTAGGGTATAGTAAAAACATGTTAGATATAATAATAGATGATCCGCAGCTAAGCTTTATATACTACGCAGCCCCCTAGACTACATAGGATATAGGTGCAGTTTAATAACTAAATAGTGGTAGGTTCTATAAGGAGTGTATCCTATACACCCTTACTAGGCTTAAGATATAGTTTACTCCTACTCTAAAAGGATAGGTATAATACTCTTAAGGTAGCTAAATACCTTGTTATCTAATTAGTAATATATATAAATAGATTAATAAGATTCCCACTATCCCTATCTACTATCTAGTAAAACTATAGCTAAGGGAATAGGCTTAGTAGAATTAGTAGGGAAAGAAGACCCTAAATATACTATAGTTTATTCTAATAATAAGCATTAATAGGGTTAATAGCAGTTAGCATACTGCTAGTCTAGTAGCTAATATAGTTATAGGTGGCTATAGGTAAGATAACCTAGTATAGGGGAGCCTATAGGGAGGACTATGTCCTCCCTATAGTAATCCTATAGTGAGCCTCCTTTAAGGGGCTGTTATAACGCGTAGAAAGGTATTGGTTAGTAGTTAAGAGGCTACTAGCTTAAGGGATATGCTAAACCTAGGTAAAAGCCTGCCTATTAATAGAGCGCCTATAGTGTAAAGTCTTTAGGGGCTATACTTATATAACGCCTAGAAGGAAATGCCTAGGCAAAGGCTAGTAGGGAGATAGTTAAGCTTAACTCTAGTTTAATATTATAAAAAGATATAGGAGGTATAGAATAGGTAGGAGCTTTAGCGCTAGTAAAATACTACTACTCCTATTGTTTTTTTACTTATTTAATAAAGCAGGGCTAGATTTTTATCCAACTTCTAGTTTTAAGGTCCTTTATAAGCTAACCTAGGTTAAAGATATTATTAGGTAGGGAGTTTAGCTAGGGTAGCACATCTATTAAACTATAACATAGGTATCCTAAGGGGGGCTTATAGAGAATAGAAATCTCTAGTAGAATAAAAGGGTAAAAGTCCTCTTAATTTTAATTTTTAGTATAAATATAAACTATAAAAGTGTGGCCTATTAATTCTTTAGTCCCTTAATATTTAAGGCTAGAGGTGCTAGAAAAGTTACTATAGGGATAAACTAAACTAAAACGTCCTAGACGCTAGCTTATTACTAGCGTCTAGTCAGCCTACTACTTAATAGCACTAGCAGTAGGCAGGCAATATACCTAGATATAGGGAACTCTTATTAGGTATATAGTACTAAGCATTAGTTATAACGCTCTAATATTCTAATAATAAGGGTATAGTAATAATCTATATAATAGAGACAATCTGTAGCTAAGTTGGCTACCTTATAAGAGGGTGCTAGCTAGTTTAACGCTTACTAAGGTGTGGGTTATAACTATATACATAGCTATAGTTCCTAGTCATAGCTTAAGGTATAGGCTATGCCCACCTAAGAGGGTAATGCTATCTACTAGGAGTGCACCCTAAGAAGTAGTATATATAAGAGTTTTTTATACTTATATAGTAGTATAGAACTAGCTTATAGCGGCTAAGCGTTTATAGCAATATTGCTTTTTAATCCTTTAATATTGGCTCTTCCTATTATACTAAAGCAGAATTTAGTAAGTATTAGATTATTTACCTACTAAAGAACTAATATTTTCCATTAATAGGGATAGTCAGGTCCTATTAGTTAGGATTACGCTAGCTAGTCAATATAACATGCGCTATAGGTATTATATAGCAACACAACCTAGATTAGGGAAGGCTAAGGGCTTATAGGCCTATGCTAATCCTAAGTATAGTCCTAGTAGAGTAATCTTCTAGGACGCATGTAGAGTACGGAAAGGTGTGGGCAGCTCTTCTAGGTACGCCTAGAAGGCTGCTTAAGGGACGTGCTAGACCTATAGGAAACTATACTAAATACAAAGGACCTACAGTCTAGATTATCCAGGTAGCTTTAAGGCTGGGAGGAAATGCCTAGAAGAGCTAGGTATACTATATAGAATAGGGACAAGACGTGTGCCTAGGCCTATAGCAGTTAGGATAGGGCATAATAGCAACCTATATAGGTTTTAAATAGGGAACGTAAGCTAGGTTTAGACTATTATAAGATAGGTTAGTTTTACCCTACTAATAACCTCACTACAATAATAATTTAGCTTAGTATAAGAGGAACTGCTAATTTAGATAATTAGTTTTTACAGCTATTTAACTAGGCAGTGCTACAACACTACCATCTACTAGATAATAGCTAAACGCCTCTAAGTTAGAATCTATGCTAGAACGTAGTAATACTACCCGTATGTATAGATAGATAAGAATAGGCTTTAGCTTTGTATCTTAGTAGGCAATTCCTTTACGGCTATAGAAGAGTGGTCTTGGTATTTTGCATATTATAATTTCAATATAAGCAGGGTTAAATCCTTTATAGACAACTTAGCTATACAAAACGGTCCTATAAGTAGTAGAGTAGCCTTATTATTATAATCTGCTAAGGGTAAGCCATCCTTTACCTCAATTTCCCTAGTAAGAGCTTATTGCAGTAGGCCTTATTAGGGATATAGAGAATAACATGTTACGCTAGGACTTAGTGAAAATCGGCCAAGCTATAGGGTAAGCTTCTCTAACTTAGTAAAAATCGGCTAAGCTACAGGGTAAGCTTCTCTAACTTAGTGAAAATCGGCCAAGCTATAAGGTAAGCTTTTCTAACTTAGTG
>NW_006271972.1:2860467-2872391 GCF_000225605.1 Cordyceps militaris CM01
AACTTAGTGAAAAAACTTAGAGGTATAGGGTAGCTAGCACCAAAACCACTGCTACGCGCCTGAACCGGCACCTGTAACTGCGAGACTTGGCAGGCGCGCTGGGTGCACTGTAAGCTGCCCGCTGTGTTGGGATCGCTATCCCAAGCAGGTAACAGTTGTAAGATCACGGGCATAGAGTGCCTATAGAGGTGCTCTATAGGAACAGTTATGCAATAATGATTCTTAATTAACTAACAAAACGAACTATAGAAGGGAGAGGCTACAGTTAAATACATAAATAGGCAGTGCCTTAGGTACTACTAGGAAATTATAGGAATAAAGGAACGATTAGCAGTTACGTGCATTAGCAGTCAATAGCTCGTAGGCGGTTGCTTTGCTTGCCTATAGGAGGCAATAGCGCCTCTATAGCGGTCTAGCTTTATTAGCTTAGTTATCCGCTATAGTAGCCCCTATAGCACCCCACGTTAGGGCTATAGGTACTAGGACTTCTTTATACACTATTGTATAGTATAACTACTATATATACACGCTATATAGCGTAACTAGCCGCTATACATAACTACGCATAGTATAAATCTATCTACTATACGCCTTTACGTATAGTATATCTTACTAAACATCTACTATACTTAGCTAACTATATCCACTATAGCGCCTACTAGTGCAATACTAGTAGTCTCTTCTTTTAGCTAAGTCGTATAGCCTCTAGGCCTCTCCATAGCTTCTACGGCGTGGCTAACCTAGCCCTAGATGTATAGTATTAATTAGTTACTATTAACTAGCTTTTATAGCGCCTTATTTAAGGCGGCCTTTATTAACACATCTATAAGGTTATTATTACTATTAATCTAGCAAACCTTAGTAAGCTTATAGCGCTTATAGGACTAGTATAGCACTATAATGTTAATTATTAGGCACTTCTTCTTAGTAGTTTTAAGCTTTATTAGGCATTTATATAGTAAAAATAAATCTATATAAACTACTATTAGAACTACTACTAGGCCTATTAACTTTATAATCCTATTTAAAGTAGTAGAAAGGGTATAGCCTATATTAGTACTTAGAACTATACTATATAGCTTTAATACTAGTATACTTTAAGTAATATACTTACTTTTTATTAAGCTCTAGGTAATAATATTACCCTAGATAGTAATTTTAGTATAGTTAACTAGTTCCTTATTACCTAGAATAATTATATATCCTAGCTAAGAACTTAAATCTTTATTATTAGTAAAGGAATTATTAATAAAAATAAATAACTTAGTTATTTTTAACTAGATTAGTAAGTACTAAAGGCCTTAGGTAGTATTCTTAATTTACTACTAAATATAGGTATTTAGGTACTTAAAATTATCTTTTTTAGGCTCCTTAAATTATATAGTAATAAATAGGTTAAATATAGCTTCTAGTTAGTAGATAGAGGCTAGGTAGGTACCTTAAGCTTACTACTTAATATACCCTTTTAGGTTAGTTAGTAGCTAAAGCTTCTTTAACTATCCTTTTAAGACTATTAGAATAGTACTATTAGTACTTAAAGAGATATAGTATCTATTAAATATTAGTAGGTTCTTTACTATAAATATCTCCTTTAGCTTAGCCTAGAATCTAGTAGTAATAAAGATATTAGCTTCTTATTTACTAAAAGTAGTAGTACTAAGGCTAATTATATTATTAGTCTATATACTAATAATGCCTAGGTTAGGGCCTAGAGCTAGTAAAAAGTACTAGTTATAGGTAGATAGTAATATCCTAAGCTTCTTAAGGTAGTAAGTAAAGTATATTACCTACTAGTAACTACTAGACTTAGGGATACTATATAGTAGTAAGATAACCTTAATAATAGTGCCCTTAGGGTAAAGATAGTAGAGTTCTAAGGGAATCTAGGTAAGAATACACTACTAGAGATAGGTTCTAGCCTATATATAGGCCTAGGTAATATCCTAAAGCTATAGTAGCTAACCTTATTAGATTTAGGTTAGTATAAGACTTAAGATTAGGTATTAGCTTATCCTCTAGATAGTTAGTAATTAGGTAAGTAGTATATCTTTACTATAGTCTTAATAACTATATAGAACTATATATATTTTCTCTATAGGCTTTTTAATAATATTAGACTTAATCTTATTAACTATTTAGAACTTAAATAGGTATTTATAGTAAATAGTAAGGTTAAACTTAATAAATTAGAAGACTCTATATTCTAGAAGGCTTTATAACTTCTTTTTAGTAAAGGTAAGGAATAGGGGCTTATTATTAGAAAGTATACTATCCTTCTAAAGCTTTAGGTAATACTCTATATTATTCTTTTCTTTAGTAAAGAAGAATATTTTATCTTTAGTTACTTTTAATAGAATTTAGTACTTTATAGGCTAGTATTTTATCTTTATACTAGGGATTACTTATAAATACTTAGGCTTATAGGGGATAATAACTTAGATCTATTTAATAGGCCTTAGGGTAGCCTTAAAGGGCTTTAGAATAGTCTTAGTAGGTTTTAAAGTAGTCTTAATAGGCTTTAAAGAGGCTTTAGTAGGCTTTAAGGTGGCTTTAGTAGTTCTAGGGGCCTAATAGTTATAGTCTAGGTTATTATTAGAGTTATACTTACTATTAATATTACTTTTAGGGGCTTATAGTGCTTCTAGGTCTATATCTAGGTCCTTTTTAGTAAGGAATAGGTATATAATAGTTATATAGAAGCTAATAAGGTTAGATAGTATTTCTATAGTATATTTTCTAGTATCTATACCTATTAGCTTATAGGGGCTAGTCTAGCTACTATCTTTATACTAAATATAGATATCTAACTATAGTAGTAGGCAGTATAGGGGGCCTATATTAGGGCTATTATATATAGTTAGCGCCTTATATACCTACTATAAGGAGAGGGCTTTCTAGGTAGTATTAGTTACCTTCTAAAGGGCTTTAGCGTGTTAGGCTACTAAAGGGTATAGTAGGGAGCCTTCTAAGAGGTAGGGGTAGGTACTAAAGACTAGTAAGGTAGGTATTAGGCTATTAAGGCTAGTAAAGTTATTTATAGCCTTAATAGTAAGTTATAAGCACTTATTAGTACCTAGGGTACCCTATAGCTCTTTATAGATAATATTATAAGTATACTAAAAAGGGGTATAGTAGTATTCTAGCTTATTAATTATATTATAAGCTTCTATAGGTATTAAGTATACTTAAATATCTAGTTTCTTTATATATTTATAGAATTTAGTTAATAAAAAGTTACTTTTAGTATTATAAATAATCTATTTAGGGGGTCTAAGGTATATATTAATCTAGTAGTACTAGAGTATATTCTAAAGGCTTTTAATACTCTTTAGGGGGCTTTCTATACTTCTATAAAGGAATTAAGCTACCTAGAAGGAGGTAGTAGTATCTAGTATATATAGGATAGGTTATTAATTATTAAGATATATTATATTAGCTAGTATTTTATAGTTAAATTTATACTTATCCTTTAAGGTAAATTAGAACTATTTAGGGGACTTAGTATATAGCTAGTATTACTTATAGGTAGTTATTAGGTAGTCTAGTACTTCTTTACTAAATTCCTCTTTTATATATTCTAGTATCTAGTTAAGGTAGGCTACTAAAGGGTGCTTAAAGTAGTAGTATAAGCACTAGAGCTCTCCTTCTATTAGGTAGAAAGTAATAGCTTTAGTAGTATATAGTATCTACTAGGGGTATCCCTAGTATCTTATAATAGGGACCTTTAGCTATTCTTAGTAGAGTATATTATTAATATTATTTAGCTAAATCCCTAATATATCTATATCCTTAATAGAAAGTAGGAATAGTATAGTAGTTAGTAGTACCTAGAATATAATTACTCTAAGTACTATAGGTACTATAATCTTACTAATAGAGGTTATAAAGCTAGTACTAAAGTATACTATTATAATAAAGGCTAATTCTATAACTTAAAGGCCTAGAATTAGTTTTATTAGTACTTTTACTTATACTATACTAGTATTAGAAGTACTAATAGTACCTATATTAAGAAGGATCCTTTTAAAAATATCCTCTATATATTATTCTTTATAGCTAAAGATACTAGAGATACTTTAGAATAGATCTTTAGTATAGATAGTATATTTAATAGAAGTATTAGTAAGGAAATATATAATCTTTTTAAGGGATTAGTCCTTTACTATAATAAAAGCTTTAGTAGCTCTTAAGAAGAATACTTATATATCCTCTTATTTATTTACTAAAGAGTTATCTTTATTAAAGAATAAAGTAATAATATAGGTATTAACCTTATTCTAAATTAATAGTATCTTTTCTAAAGTTCCTTTAAAGGCTACTAGGAAAGCCTAGTACTTCTTATTATTTAAGGGCTTTTAGTAGATCTTATAAGTATTCTAGGTATTATAAGCACCTTTCTATTCCTTCTTAGTATAGTTTATTAACTAATAGCCTTCTTTCTAATATATAAAATAGCGCTTTAAGGTATTATTTAAGCTACTAGGTTGTTTCTTTAGAAGGATTTAGGTACTATAGAACTACTTATTAATATAGAAGTTCTAGTACTTTAGATAGGTTTACTTATATATATAGATTAATTATTAGAGTATTAAAATTAAGTCTTTATAGTATTCTAAGGGTTATATAAGGGCTATAGTATAGGCTTTATTACTATATATAGTGCTTTTTAGTATATTCTAAGTCTTAGTAAATATAGTTATACCTTCTAGTATAGAAAATAGTTCTTAATATAGAACCTAGATCTTATTAACTAGTAACTTAAGGTAGTTAATAGTAGACTTTATAGGGTACTTCTTTATTAGCTTATTTAGTAAAAGGTGCCTCTATTTATCTATATAAAGGTCCTAGGTTAATAAGGGCTTAAATTAGTTATAGACTACCTTAGTTATCTTACTATAGGTTATTTAGTAGTTTATAATTACTTAGATATAGTACTTTAAGGCTCTTTTAGTAAGTATTAGTAGGAATATATATAGTAAGGCCTCTTCTAGAAGCTAGGCTTAATTATAGTAGTTAATAAAGTTATATATCTAGGTATAGAAGAAGTTATACCTCTTTTTACTATACTTATTAGCCTCTTAGTACCCTTTAGTAATATTAAAAAAGCTCGCTATGGTGTCCGCTGCTGCCTAGCAGCCTAATTTCTCGCGGGATCACCCAAGTCACACCGGCGGCAACAGTTGACATATAAGACGGCTAGGACACCAACGTCAGAGTGTCCTATCATGTCCTCTATCCCTCTCCTTTCTCTTTTCACGATGGACCCTATAGATCCCACGCAAATGTTTAACAACATCTTATCCGCCTAGCCGGACTAGCTATCCTAGGCGATGACTCCTCATATAATGCCATTATGTAACTAGTCGTAGGACTATTAGCCGCTACCGGCTAGGCAACTTAAGGATATCTTTAAAGAAGCACTAAGCCTAGTAATCTTAGGCACCTTTAATAATAACGATAATATACTATTAACGCCTATAGAGTCTATAGGATATTAGTTTCGGCTAGTAGTAAAGTTAGTATTCCTTATATACCCTAAGTACTTCCTACCTATATAGGACTTCCTTAATAGTATTAAATCCTTTAGCTTTAAGCACTTTTATATAGTATAAGAGGAGTATAAGGATAGGACGCTATACTTCTACGTAATTAGTAAGTAGCTATAGAAGCGTAATATTAAAAATACTAAGTTCTTTAATATTAGTTAATATTACCTTAATATTTAAAAAATAAAGAGTTATCTTACTATATAATAGTACCTTAATAAATATAGTATAAAGTATATTAGTAGTAATATATAAGAGCCTAAGGCCCTTTAGTAGGAGGCTAAAACTATAATATAGAAGGATATAGTAGCTCTTAAGGATAAGTCTAGCTTCTTCTTATATCTTAGTAGTAAGGTATTATATAATCTAATTCTCTACTATAAGAATATCTAGGCCTATATAGATAATGTGTTCTAGCCGCCTATACTAGTCTATATACTACCTATTCTAATAGGTAGAGCCTAGGTCTTACCCTAGGAGATTAAGAGCTAGCTATTAGAAAACCTCTATATATCCCTATACCTAGCCTATCTTAAGTCCCTTTATATCTTTAGTAAGATATAGCTTTATAAAACTATATAGGCCTATTAGCTTAGTGCCTATTATTATATAAGTAGCTACTAGAATATATTACTACTTAATAGTAATAAGGACTATATTATTATTAATAATATCCCTTTTTTAAATAAGGATATATAGAAGTATTATAAGTAAATACTTAGGTACTAGAATAACTTCTTTATAACTAATAAGTATATAAAGAAGACTAACTTTACTACTTAAGGTAAGCCCTATATATATTTATTTAATAAGGACCCTTATAGCTATATAGGTATTAACTATAAGTAGATAGATAGTAACTATATATTTATAGACCTATAGGTATTACTATATATAGAGGGGGTATAGAAGGATAATATAGATTAGCTAGAGCTAGATTAGTTAGAGCTAGATAAGATAGATAATAATATTAGCTTCTAACTACTCTCTCTAAAATATAGTTATAGTAATATTCTAAACCTTAAGTATAGGTAAAATATAGTACTATATCTCCCTTTTCTTAATATTCTCCTTATTCTTACCCTCTTCTAGGATATTCCTAAGTATAATTATTATAAACGCCTTTAAGGTAGCTATAGATAGGCGCTTAAGCTTAAAGCTAATACTCTATATATAATATTAGAAATAGGATATCCTCTTATTAGGCACTAACTTTTATATAATAGATATAGGGGTAGGTAGCTCTTGCCTTTATCCTTACTTTTACTCTATACCTATCTTAACACCTTATATAGTATCCTTTAGTATATTTACTAGTATAGGATAAGGGAAAAGGTACTATTTAATAAAGAATAATAGTATATAGAAGATTATAAGGAAGATATAATTAAAGTTAACTTTCTTACCTATATAATAAAGGCCTCCTACTAGAGGACTATAGAAGGTAGCCTTCTTCCTAAGTAATATAAAGGCTAAGACCTTCTTAAAGTAGAGTTATATTATACTATAGAATATATATATCTAGTTAAGTATAATATAGCCCTTTATAGCCTTCTAGTAAAAAATAGGATAACTATCCTCTTTATTAAAAATATAGAACCCCCTCCTTAAAGCCTTAGCTATAGTTAATAGGTTATTAACCGCCTTAAAGAAAGGAGACTTTATTATACTAGTATAAATACTACTAAAGATAGAAAATAGATTCTTCTTTAGCCTTTTTAGCTTTATATAAAGAATATATACTATATAGCTTTAAGATATATAGACTTTAAATTCTAGTTTTACTATATATAAATATATAGAAGTCTCCTTATAAGCTACTATATCCTTATTATCTAAGTATTAATAAAGCTTTATTATAGGTAAGATTATGCCTATATCTATATACCTAGTATATATATTAAAGGATAGCTTAACCTAATATATTAAGTATTTCTTTATTTATTAAAGCTATATAATAGACTAGGTAAAGTAGTTAAACGCACTACTATAAGAAAAGTAATAATAGGGGCCACTATAGTATCTATAAGGCATAGCTAGTAGTAATAGTAGTAATAGCTACTAGTAAAGCGGATAGTAGGTATATATAAGGCGTATCTAGATTAAGGGTATTAAGAGTAGCGGGAGTAAGGGTAGTAGTAGTAGGAACTACTAGAATAATGTTAATACGGTTAACGGTAATATATTGTGTAGAAAGTGTCCTAATAACTATAGGAGAAAAGGGGCACTACTACCCCCTTTTAAAAGAGAAATCAGGCTGCTAGGTAGCAGTGGACACTATGGCGAGCTTTTTTAATATTGCAGATAGGGTCCCACACCCTGGCCAAAACAAAAAGCACTGCCTCCGCCATGTCTATAATAACGCGCCCGTTACCCACAGGGGCCCCGCCACACTCAGGCCGTCCCGCCATACAGCAAGGGACCCCACACACACGGCTCGTACGCCTCACCATAACACCCCTGCTCCCGGACACCAGGACACCAGAAAACCATGGCTATAATATTATTAATCTATTTTAGTATATTTAGGTTTACTATAAGTAGCCTAAGGGGTTTATCTTTAGGCTATTTATACCCTTTATTACTAGAGTAGTATAATAGTAATAAGGGTAATAGTAATAGTCCTAGGGGTAGTAATAGTACTCCTTATTAATATAATAGCTATAGTAGTCCTTATAGTAGCTATAGTAGGGGTATAGGTAGTCCTAGTAAGGGTAGTAATAGCGCCTTATATTTAGGGGGTTATTAGGTAGCCTACCTCTTATAGTGCTAGTAAGTAGAGTTCCCTTAGTATAGTTATAGTATAAAGGGCTAAGTATACTTATTATAGTTAGAGTTCTATAAGGTATTAGGTAGTATAGGGGTATTAAGTGCCTAGAAGGTATTAATTACTATAAGTAAGTTAGGCGCTTAGGGGGTACTAAGTATTAGAAGAAGTCTAGTTATATAAGGGTCCTAGTAAATTCTTATAGGTTTAGGTAAGGTGTTTTTTATACTATATAGGTCTTTCTTTAGTATTTCTTAAGGTAGTTCTAGTAGTAGTATATACTAGGGTACTAATACCTAGGCTATTTAGAGTAAGTTATTATTATCTAGATAGAAAAGGCTATAGGTATTCTTTCCTTTATTATTAACTAGCTTTAAGGGTTTATTAGCTAGGAGGGAACTAAATAGTAGCTTTCTTATAGATCCTAATTTAATAGTAAATAGTTTTATTAAAAGCTAGTTAAGCTATATTAAAAGAGGTCCTTCTTTTAAAGAAGGAAAAAGGTAATTACTCTTATAGTTAATATATTTACTAAAGATAGTCTTCTAGATAGTTTTAATAATTTATTATCCCTTACTAGTATATAAAGTAACTCTAGTATTATTAAGATAGTTTTTAAACTTATAAAAGACTTCTTTATTAACTATTTTCTAGTTAGCTTTAGTCTAGTAGGTAAAATCCTTATAAAGGTACTCCTAAAGGTAGCTACTAAACTATCTATAGTAAGTATTATATATAAGGGTATAGAAAATAATTACTATAGTAGTCTATTAATTAAGGTTAGTAGTTTCTTTAATACTCTAGGTAAGAGAGTATAGCTAGAATAACTTCTAGTTAGCTAGGAGAAGATAGGTAAGATAAGTAAGGCTTTTAGGTACCTTATTAGGGATTATAGCTAATAAGTAGCTTAAGATCTTAAAGGTAATTATATAAAACTATACTAAAGACTTAATTAGAGGTTTTTTATTAGTTAAGTTACTAAGTATACTAGATAGTATACTAGGCTTTTTAGTAAGTATACTAGATATTATAATTAATAAAATAAATAGTTCTAGAAGGTTATAAGGCTATAAAGGTATAAAAGGGATAGGTATTTTATTAGAAATCTATAATTAAAGTAAAGGTAATTACTAATTAGTATTAAGATTACTATCCTAAGTAGGTAATAGTTATAAGATTATAGGTATAGAGTGCCTATAGAGGTGTTTTATAGGAATAGTTATATAATAATAATTCTTAATTAACTAATAAAATAAACTATAGAAGGAAGAGGTTATAATTAAATATATAAATAGGTAGTACCTTAGGTATTACTAGGAAATTATAAGAATAAAGGAATAATTAGTAGTTATATATATTAGTAGTTAATAGCTTATAGGTAGTTATTTTACTTACTTATAGGAGGTAATAGCGCTTTTATAGTAGTTTAGCTTTATTAGCTTAGTTATCTACTATAGCAGCCCTTATAGCACCCTATATTAGGGCTATAGGTACTAAGACTTCTTTATATACTATTATATAATATAACTACTATATATATATACTATATAGTATAACTAGCTACTATATATAACTATGTATAGTATAAATCTATTTACTATATGCCTTTATATACGGTATATCTTACTAAATATCCGCTATACTTAGCTAACTATATCCGCTGCAGCGCTTGCTAGTATAATAGCTTTAGTTAAGATAAAGTTATTTCTTTAACCTTCTAGTAGTAATCTACTAAGATTATTAAGTCTTAATATATTAATTATCTTTAGCTTTTATTTAACCTAGCTACTTTTAGATTTAAGTTTTAAGATATTTAGTACCTCCTTTAATATTAAAAATATAGTATTAAAGATAAAAGTAAGTAATAAGGTTATAAGAAGATCTTAGCTTATATATAAAAGTTAAGTTACTAATAGTATTACTTACTAAGGGAATAGAACTTTAAGATAATAAAGAGGATAATAGGCTAAGTATATAGTCTTTCTTTTTAAACTAAGTACCTTATATTTATTTAAAGGTAAAAAGTATTTAAATAAGTAATAAGAAATTCTTCTTACTAAGTAAGTAGTTACTATATACTTTTTATAGTAGTTAAGACTATAGATTATAATAAATAATTTAATAAGTATATTTAAAACTATAAATTATAGTAAGTAATCTAATAAGTATATTTATTTAAAGGCTATAACTATATTAAGTAAATTTATATTATAATATATATAAAATAAGTATATAAAGTCTATATATAAATTACTAGATAAAGTATAGTAGTAGAATTTCTTTTTCTTTATATAGAATTTTTATAGTAAATAGACTTATTAAATATACTCTAAATTAACTAGAGTTTAAGGTCTTTCCTTTTCCTATATATAAGGAGTTATAAATTTCTTAAGTTTTATAGTAAATATTAGTTTATATAAATAGTAAGTAAATTTAATAAGAAATTAATACTTTCTTTTATTTTATTAGTAGCTTTTATAATATAAATACTACTAGGCTTATAACCTATTAAGACTAATAGGGTATATATAGGGTAAGAGGTAAAGTTATTATATTATATAACTTCTATCTAGTTATATAGTATAGGTAAGTGCTAGATATACTAGGTAATAGGAGATTGTTCTTCTAGCTTCTAAGCCGCTTGTTATTATTTTTAGTATTATAGGGATATATAAAGTCTTTAGCCTTATCCTTTCTATACTTTTTATTACTATAAGGTATACTATATATAGGAGTTAATTTTAAAGGTTATAGCTTCTTACTTATATAAAGGAAGGTTTTATATTCTAGTAAGGTTATTTTTAGTCTTTTACCTTAAGTAATATAAACCTTATTCTTATATAGCTATAATAAAGCTTATTCTAAGTATAGCTTTATTTTAATAGCTTTAAGGAAATTATTAATTATAAAATAACTATTAATTAATAGTATATTAAATATATTTATATAATTATATATTACTTCCTAATTCTTAAGCTATTTCTTAATACTAATATTCCTTTAATATATATCTTATAGTATACTCTTATAAGTATAATCTACCTTAACCTTTATATATACTATATTTAGAGTAATAATTAACTTAAGCCTTTTAACTAATTAGTAAATAGTATACCCTTTTAAGTATTCTTTTTTAAGTTTATTATATACTCTAATTATTAAATAGAAATTAATAAATAATATAATAAGTTTATAGACCTTATTTAGCTTAGTTTTACTCTCTTTATATACTTATAAAGTAATTTTATATTTTTACTATTTTTAATTAAATAAGACTTTAAGTATATTAAATATCTTAAAATTTACTTTAATAGGTTTCTTAAGCTTTATAATTTTATAAAGTTCTACCTTATATATCTTAATCTTTATAAGTATATTAAAAGGGTTTAATATATTTTTAATATTATCCTTCTTTATAAGATTAATAATTATCTATATACTTATTATAAAGGATTAAAAAGCTTAAATCTAGTTAAACTAACTTTCTAAGTTATATTATTTAAGTCTAGATAAGACTATAGCTTTAGTATAAAATAATATAATAAAATAATAAAATAATAAAATATTATATAATAATAATAATAATAATAATAATAATAATAATAATAATA
>NW_006271972.1:2872491-2876511 GCF_000225605.1 Cordyceps militaris CM01
ATAATAATAATAATAATAATAAAATAAATAAAAAAAAAAGAAGATCTATATAATATAAATATTATAAGAAGTTTTAAGTTATAATAAATACCTTATATAATTAGAACCTCCTAGGCTTATAACTATAAAGTATTAATATAGTTATATAAGATAGTAGTATAACTAATATAGCTTATAAAGGAATAATAGAAAGTAAAGATAATAAGGAAAATTAGCCTTATATTAGATAAAGCTATAAGGGATAACTAGTTAATTTATATATCTTATTTCTTAGCCTTAGGCTATATAATTTAAGTTATAAGATAACGCTATGTCTTAGGATACCTAAGGTTATTGCTTATCTACGCTTATTGTTGGTGTGGATAAGATAAGCTCTCTTATCGAGGCAGTGCTCTGTGCGATAGCCTCGTCCCCCGGTATCAGCATTCCGCCTTTTTTTTTCTTATCCCGTTTGAATGGACCATTGTGCCGTGAGATATTACTACAAGACAAACCACCAAAGCCCACTCTCGTCAAATCATGTATTCCTCTCACTTTCGCCCTTGCTTTCTTCCCTATCCGTTCCTTTTCTCTCCTTTGCGTAACGTACTCGGTGCCGCTACGCCCCCGCACTAGCTTCCTGTGCCTGGACTAGAGACGAGACAAACATCCATCCGTCCGTCAAAAACTGGTGCTAACGTTTGTTCACCATCCACCACATGGTTCAGGCCGCCCAGCGCCCGCATCACATGTGTCGCCAAACAACCAAGCAAACCCTGCTCAATTGAACATTGGAAGACAGCCGCCGACTCAAAAATCTCGCCGTCGCCAAAAAAAAACCCTTCCAACGTGCGTTTGTCTTGCCAACGACAGAAAAATCCTCACCCACCAAACTCACCATGGCCCCCGCCGTGACGCACATCACGCCGCCCGACCTCTCGACGCTCCTCACGCCCATCCTCCCCGCGCTGGTCCCCGCGGCCGCCTCCTCCGCCCCGGCGCCGGGCATCCTGCCCTTCCTCGCGCCCATTCTGCGGCAGCGCGTGCAGATCCTCTCGTCCGCCTCGCAGGAGCCCTGGCTGCGGCTGCTCTGCTGCGACCCGGCCAGGGCCCCGCGGCTCGCCGAGACCGTCGCCGCCGCCGCCCGCCTCTTTGAGCCGCACCCCGTGTCCGGCGAGGTCGAGGTCGACTGGGCCTGCGACGCCGCCGCCCGCTTCCGCCGCCTCGACCGCGAGACCCTGCAAGGCCTCGTCGTGCTCGCCCAGACGGGCCTGACGTTTCGCCTCGTCTACTGCGTCGACGACCCCGACGGGAACCCCGACGGCTGGCGCATCGCCGAGGTCACCGTCGCCGACACCAACGCGCCCTTTGCCGACTTTGGCGGCGCTGCCGCCACTGCAAAGTCCATCCCTGAGGCGGAGCGCCTCTTCCACCAGACGGCCAAGCCTGCGCCCACCCCCGCGGCGCCTACGCAAGCCAACAACGACGATGACGATGATGATGATGGCTACTGGGACCGCTACGACGCGACGCCCGCGCGCACGCCGGCTAATAACCGCTCCCCCGCGCCGCCGCCCGCCAACGGCCGCACCGGCCTCCGCTACGGCCAGCCCACCGCGCCCGCCACGGACAAGGACGAAGACGACTACTACGCGCAGTACGACGACGTGCAGCCCGCCATGGATGGCCACGACCCCGACGAGGCGGCCCACGCCGCGCAGCTCGATCCGCCTGCGACCGGTCTCGCCCCGCTCGCCGCGCAGCCGCCGCCGCAGGAGGGCGGTCCTGTGCGCAGCCGCACCAGCTCCGAGGAGCGTCTCCTACTGCAGCACCCGCGGCCCGCGTCGAGCGCGTCGTCGCACGGCTCGCACACCGTCGCCAAGCTGGAAGCGGCGGCGGCGGCGACGACCGCCGGCATGCAGGAGCTGTCCGAGTTTGGCGTCCGGCAGCACGTGTCCCGCAGCATCCGCAGCCTGTTCCAGCTCTCCCGCAGCATGGGCATTGGCCGCGAGGAGTTTGAGCAGATGGTCAAGACGGAGCTTGACGTGCTGGGCATGATGGAGGAGTAGAAGATGGCGGTGTGGTGCCTGCTTGAAGCGAGACGGAGCAGGACAAACAAGATCTCTTGATTGTGGTACTATTGTGGTCATTATTGGCGTCGTTTTGTTCTTCTACCCTTGGATTGCTATTTTCTGCATTTATGCATTTGTCTGGAGTTGGCGTACTGCATTCGGCATATCTGGGTCTTTAATTGGGGTTTACACTAGCTTGATTCCCGCGGACATCCCTTTACATTGGCAACACTATATATGGCATACATTCACATAAAACTCTACTATACTTTATATGTTCGTTTGCAGGGACTTTGATGTCCTTCTGGGGTGTGTGAGTGGAAAGGCCTTTCAACGGTCAGAGGGGACACTTATTTAGAGGGGAACTAATATTAGTGGTTATCTACCTAGATACTTATATAGCTCAAGTAGCTTAGGTACCGAAAGGGTTGACTTATTTCCACGCAGCGCGACAGTTGGTCTCACGGTCTGATTCTCCTCGGTCCCAGTTAGCAACCCTTGAGATCTCCCTAACCTAACCGTTGCCGCATCTTTCCTGGATACCGGATAGAGACTGTATCCTGTCAACGATTATGGCCGTTTAGTCATACGTTTTCTTTTAGCGACTCTAATAATATGTCCAGTGACATGTGATATCTTAAGATAAGTGACAATCCAGCCAAACAGCGCGCCAGGAATAAACCATAGAAACCATCAAACTCCAGATACTACCATACCGCTATTGTGTCAATGTACATTCTACTTTTTGCGCAGACCGCAGCAACCATTCTTTCGCTAGGCAATAACCAGGCTGTTCAACGCCAGACGGGCCACCTCGAGAACGCGGACGCAATTCCTATCCTCTGGCTTGCAGCTGCGCGGCGTCATCATGTAGTGCGTATGCGGCGGCAGCGTGCCCGCCGCCGCCGACGCGTCCACGAGCGCATGGCGCTTCTGGCTGCGCTCATCGAGGGCGGCGACGACCTCGCTGAGGCCCATGGCGGCCTGTGGTGGGCCGTTGCCGCTCCAGTAGCCAGCGCGCCCCCGGCGCTCCGTGGTGCCGTACACGTCGAGCCGGATCACGGCCAGCATGCAGCGGCGCCACTCGTGCGGGCCGAGCTCGGTGTCGTCGACGTGCGCAAACGCGGCGGTCTGCTGGTCGTCCCAGAGGCCGCCGCCGGCCATGTCGCGCATGGAAAAGTGGATGCAGCGCCCTTGCTGCACGGCCAGGCCGCAGTCGCGGTCAATCAGCTCGATGATGGCCGTGTAGGCGTTGCAGGCCGAGGGCACGAGCGTGGCGAGCAGCATCATGTTCTGAAAGGCCTGCATCGGCGGGGGCTTGGCGACGTCGAGGAGGTCGCAGGAGCACACCTTGCAGGCGAGGACGCCCTGGGCGACCCTGGACGCGTGTCGGGCGACGCGCATCGCCGCGGCAATGCTCCGCGGCAGGTTGGCCAGCGACTCGAGCGCCATGTAGAGCGAGGAGAGGCAGGGGCAGGAGACGCTTGGGATGGGCTGCAAGACGGCGGGGGCGCCGCCGGTGTAGCCCTCGGTTCGTGGCTGCGTAGAGCATCGTGTGTGGTGCGGCGGCGGCGGCGGCGGCGGCGAAAAGGAGGGTTCAGAGTGAAACGGCGTGTGCGATCCGACGGAGAGCTCCGGCGTTGCGCCAAAGGCGTGATGCGGGCCATCGTTGTGCGGCGGCGGCGGGGCGGACGCAAAGGCCGGGTCGAGAAAGGACAAGTCTTGGTAGGCGCACATGCTGTCGTGGGCCATGGGTAACGTGCCGTGGAAGAAGCCGTCGTGGTCGTAGCTGGGGAGGAGGTCAAACAGGGCCATGTCAGGCGTGCTGCTGGCCTGGTGGTCCAGGAAGCTCAAATCGGCGGCGTCGCCAAAGGACGGGGTGGTGCCACGCAGCGGAAAAGGCGGCATCTCGGCGCCGCCAGTCGACGGGGCGGACGACGAGGCGCTGCGGCTGCGCGGCGGGAGGCCG
>NW_006271972.1:2876611-2920355 GCF_000225605.1 Cordyceps militaris CM01
CGGCGCGGCGGTGGACGGCGGCGGGCTCCTCGTCGGCGGGGCGACGCTTGCGCGGCCGGCCCATGGGCTTCTGCGGCGAGTAGTAGCAGGGGATGCGCTCGCGTTTGCAGCGGGCGCAGCCGTCGGCTTCTTTGGAGCAGGCGAGCTTGCGCGAGCCTGTTGAGGGTGAGTTTTGTTCTTGTTTTTTCCTCGCCTATTTTGCATGCGGCGATGTAGGGATGGCAAGGGAAGAAGAGGGTGGAGGCAACTTACGGCACTCATCGCAGGCTCGGTGTTTGGGAACGTCTCCCGGGGCGGCAGGTTTCGTAAAAGACATTTTCTTTATTCTGGTGGGCGAAAAGGACACGAGGAATGATGTTGGAGGGAAATGGGGTTGTATTCCCGGGAGGGCAAGAGCGATTGTGAGAATCGAAAAACTGGCTGGTGCTGCAGAGCTGACGAGGCTGTACAGTAGGGCCGCTGAGGACGGACGGTTCGGAAATTGTAGCGTAGGTAGGTAACGGGTCGGCGCTGAATCTTTTCACGAGCTAGTTTGCGACAATTGTTTAGCAACGGTCACTTGTAAAAAAATGGAATGTATGGGATTAATTTCATGTATATCGAGAATTCGTTCAACAAGAGGAAACAAAGTAAAAACGGGCCAGGGCTGGTGGACTTTATATCCCAGCTCAGTAGGTACGGATACGGAGTACTAGATCCCAACGTGGCAGACTAGCGAGTGTTCGGATGGAGGGATGGTGGTGGAGTATATATTTCAAAGTCATGATAGGCTGCCTTGCCGGGTTTACAAGTCTGATGGAGTTAACGGCCTATTCCTCCCCTGTTTGCGAGGTGTGTTGACACACCTTCGGTCGACACTATCCAGGTCAATTACAGTGGGATATGGATGGATACCTACCTAGGTAGGTACCTAGGCTAGTGGGTGTGCCTCCCGCAGCTGTCGCCTGGAGCCAATCCCGCATGTTCCTGTGGGCGTGTGCTGGCAGTTACGGCCAGTAATTTGTACACCATACGATGAGCCCTGACACAAAAGCTGTTGCCAGAACCGCACGCCATGCCATGCCAAGGGCGGCAACGACGTGAGACGAGGCCACAGCCCAGCCTCGGAGCTGAAGGCCTCGAAACTCACGAAGCCGCCGCATCTAGTCCCAGAACGAGCAGCCCCCCACCATAGACGACAAAAGAGGGGAAACCGCTAAATGTAGGGCTGCGACTAACCGTGACTTGGTTCGTGCAAGTGGCTCGGTCGCTGATCAAGTTCTGGCCGAGCTGGGCTCCCTGCGGAGGGTGTCATTCCCCCGAGCGCTCGACACGGGCTCTCTCAGCCTTGCTTTTCCTGCGCCGGGGGCGGTGGACACGGGAGGGTTGTATTTTTGATCCCTCCCTTGCTGGGCGGCACTTTTTGCCTTCTTTTGTGCTGGCCCCCCCGTTTAGAGCACCAATGGCATCAGAATACGCCAGCGCGCACCAACCTTGGCGGATGAATCATAGGTATGCGGCCCCGCATGTACGAGCAGCTTTAAGTTGGGGAGGGGAGGGGGTTCTAAGAATAACGCGAGCAGGGTTGCTGCTGGAGAATCTGACAAAGAGCCATGGCGACTTCGTAAACGGCCTGAGCAGCATTGGCGACGCTTCTCATAACGAATTGGCTCTTCTCACTTGGTGGAATTGAAGTTGGAGGGAGCCAAAAAAAAAAGGAAAAGAAAAAAAAGGCGAGGCTCGTTGATTCTCGAGCTGTCAGCCCCACAGACTATATCCAATCTGTATATATGATACGAGGCCGGGACAAAGTAGAGCCGAGCTCAGATGAGATGTGTAGCGCGTTTTCTTATTTACTATGAAGACTAGTTTCTTTCTTCAACGACAGGTTCCTCTGAAATTATTCATGTCTTGCGTTCTAGAGGCATGGAGACACAGTGGGCATACTATTACCTACTGAATTTCCACGAGAAATGGGACCACACTCTGCACTGAGTGGGCCGCAGATGGATTCTATTTTGGTACAAAGTACAGATTACGGATAACGTTAGTCGTCATTTGCTCAACAGATTCAGCCGTTACCACTACCTACAAAATTAGTGAGATATTCTTTTAGCTGCCATTTTCTATTTAACATTAGTTCAATCTCGTGTAACCAACTCAGAACCCACGTTCGTGGCCGGCCAGGCTGCGATGGTTCCGCCAGCTCACTCTGCTGTCTGCTTCATCCGATCGCGCCCAGCTGGCGGTACCTGACAATCTGTGCCACCTGCCCAACAAGGCTTGTCTGGCCCCAACCCCCAACCGCTAGTCAACCACTACAAATTAACAGGTAGCCCCCAAATTCCATCCTTGCACGTCACATCCATCCATCAATACATGCACTCACTCCCTACGGCTCGGCATCTCCCCAAGAACGCACTCTATTCGTCACGTTTGTGGCGCAATTTGAAGGTGTGCGGTCTGCTAATACTCCGTGGCCCTGAAAAGCAAAACCAGAGCTCGACAAACGGCGAGACTTGCCCGTGGAGCACTATCGTGGCTTGGAGCAAACGACCGATTGCCCAAGCGGATAAATCAAGCTGGCGAGTGACCCTTTTTTCACTGATTCGTTGCTTTGAGCTTTTCGACATCATTGCGAGTCGAAATCTCCCCCGACGGCGGGCAAATCCAGGCAGGAACCGTGGCAACCAGATCCGACTTGCTCTTCCATATCTGCTCGGGCATCAAGGTGATGAAACCAACATCATCGCTGACCTCAAGTCTCCGAGCATCCACGGTCACTTGGTAGGTATCCTTTTGCCATCCTCGACGAGCGAATGCGTGTCAGCTGTCGAGTCGCAACGTGCCCACGGCAACTTGCGACCTTGCACCTCCCCTAAAAGGTTGGCCGCACACACGAGCATAGCCAGAGAAACATGATGGTAGAGTCAATGGCGGCATCACAAGTTCCGCTTGCGCCCCTAGCTCTCTCTAGCTACCGTCAGATCTTCTTCGAACAAGTGGAACAAGGGCAACGCCGCCAGATCGTCCTTCCACAAGCCTTTTTCATTCCGTTCATTTTGCCCATCATCTGGCTTGCCATTCCACACAATGGCCGTTCTTGGCTGTATCGCGCGAGATGGTTCATCTTTGTACTTGCTCTCCTTGTCAATTATGAGCAGGCAGCGCGGGCGTCTAGCAACAATGTGGGATGGGCAGTGGTTTCGGGTCTCATGTCAACCTATGGCACCATGCTGTGCTTCCAGCACATGATACTGACCAACCCACAGCGTGATGCTGCCAGGATCATCAAAGTCTCTTTCGGGAAATATCCAGACAGGGCTTTTGCACCTCTGGGCGAGCTCCCGCCGCCACAGCCATCTGCCAAGCCAGAATATACCGCCTGCCCAGGAACGGCGGCCACCAACCCCCACCTCAAACCTCAAAGCGAATCAACAGCATCGCACATTGTCGATACCCCTGATTTTGACACGACCTCTTCCTACATTTGGCAACGTTTCCCGTCCGAAGCCCCCATTCTTGCCAGGCTGGGCTGGGCCGCAGATTTGGTTCTCAGCTTCCGTGGAGCTGGCTGGAGCAGTTCCATCTCTGTTATCCCCAAGCCGTATACATCGACTGCTATTCAAGACGGGCAGCCGGTTTGCGTCGCCTCTATTCCATCGGTCACCAGAGCCGGGTTTGAATACATACACTCTCCCGTAAGCTTTTTGCGGCACCGCCTCAAAGTATTGGTTGGGGCATGTCTCGTGCTAGACTTCCTCGGCACTTTTATGATGAAGGATCCTTACTTCATCTTTGGACGTGAAAAGTCTGTAGAATATGCCCTGCCGTGGTACCTAGCTGGCTTGTCTCCATGGCGTCTCGAGGCATACCGCCAGCTGTTTTCAATCACCGGCGCCTTCTGGGCCGTGGCAGCGGCATATAGCGTGGCGGACATGGCTCACTATTGCGTTGTTATATACTGGTGCCCATATCGGAATATTCCATGGCTGTATACGTCTGCGTTTGGATCCTTTGGTGAGGTGTTTGACAGAGGTCTTGCCGGACTCTGGGGTTCTTGGTGGCACCAGACCTTTCGGCAGCAGTTCCTCGGCCCTTCTGCATTCTTACTGAAGAAGGGACTGATACGCAAAGGCACCATGTCGGGGAACCTCGTGGGCTTGCTGAGTACATTTGCCATGTCAGGTCTCCTTCATGGAATGGGGAGTCTGTCCGCTGTTCCCTCAACGAAGCTCTGGAGCCAGCCCGTCTTTTTTTTGCTGCAAGGTGTTGGCATCATTTTGCAACAACAGCTGGCTTCTATACTACAGAGAACATTTCCCGTCATCCACATTACTATGCGGCGCGCTGGAAATGCATTGTTTACACTGCTGTGGCTCTACGCCACGGCGGCCCTTTTCAACGACGACATGGCCGCCATGGGGCTCTGGCTGCTGGAGCCTGTGCCTTTTTCAGTTTTTAGAGCCCTGGGATTTGGCTTCCCAGGTGACGCAGTGTGGCGTTGGGACAGCTCCTACGTTTTCCGATGGCATTCGGGTCGTCATTGGTGGCAGAGCGGCATCGCCATTTGACGACAGCGCGCTGCAACGCATACGAACAGAACATAGGTCAGAATCCATTCAAGATAGACGTTACATACATCATTTAAAGTTACACAATTACAGTTGGGTTGATGGCAACTTGACACCACCCGTGTACTATGATAGAAGAACCTGCCCCTTTTGTTTGGCAATCTGGCGACGAAGCCATTCGAGGACCTCGGCGTGCTGTGTTTGCTTGGTACGCAGGACCTCTTCAAACGTCTCATACGCCAGCCTGACAGATAAAGATGAAAAGTCAGCCTTGTCAAACATGCAAGCTTTACAACAGAGCGTTGGCCAGCTCATTTGAACTCGAGGGTAGACTCACCGAGTAACCTGGGTCTTGCGAACGGAGCACTCGTATCCCTGGTATTTGAGCTTGCGAAACCTACTAGTTATAATTAGGTACGAGGCTTCCACCGTCCTCGTTATGGTGACTATCATCATGGAGAAAGACATTGTTAGTCGCCGACTTGACGCATACACGGCCATCCCAGAAGAGGAGAAACACAGCACGTACGTTTGACTAGGCCAGGCCGCGGCCGGGCGGTTCGATGAAGCGCCCGCATGTAAGCCCACATCTTGAGAGCCGTCTGCCGAAAGGCGGCCCGCAGCGTGTCGAGCACCGTCGCGGGCGAGTTGTGGCTCGTGTCGTAGAACATGAGGTGCGACTGGATCTTGAAAGCATCTGTTGCAGCCCCGGGGCGGTAAGCGAATGAAGGGACAGGGCTCCATGTTGTGTTTTTTTTGGGAGAAATAGAGGGAATGGCACTGCCAGAGACGGAAGAGGAGCGAAAGGGGAAGAAGTAGTAGGATGGGGGTGGTGGAATAGAGGAGACTCACGAAGGACTTTTCGTTGGAAATTCTGGCCGGGTACGCGGCTGTGCTCAACCGTCAGGGTATTGGCCACGTCTGGTGGTGCATGGAGTTAGCGGGCCGGGGAATAGGAAAGAGGCCAACAGTACCCAGGGGGCGTTCAGTCTGCACCACTCACCAGTCTGCTGCTCGCGTTGGCAGTCCTTTTTAATCTCCAGCGTGCGGCAGCTGATGCGCACGCCGCAGTACGGAAAGTCGGCGGTGCTGTGGACCGTGGCGATGGGCACGGGGGGTCCGTCATCGCCGCCGCCGGCGGGCGGCACGGACAGGGCAAAGTTGGCGAGCGACTTGTGCGGGCTGACGTGCACGCCGTACTCGGGCACGCCGCGGTGCAGCACGGCGGCGAAGCGCCGCGCGCGGGCCCTGTCCGTGGTGACGAGCAAGAAGTCGTCGACGAGCCGCAGGAGCACGCTGCGGTGGCTGCCGCTGTCGTCGAGGAAGCGCAGGTGCCGCGCCTCGAGGTCAGCGTAAAAGTAGTTGCACAGGTACGACGACAGCACCGAGCCCTGGGGGATGCCCCGCCGCTGCCGGTACGTCTTCTTGCCCACCCGGATCCGGTTGTCCGCGACGTGCTCGGCGAGCAACCGCAGCAGGCCGCGCGTGTCGTGGTCGCTTTGCACGGCGCTGTTGACAAAGACCGTGTTTTTGCGCTGCGGCTGCTGCGCCGCGATGCCGCTGGTGGAGGACTGGCCGTCGAGGCGCTGGTGGAAGCGGCCTGACTCGTCGCCTGGATGCGCGGTCGAGTGCCAGCGGCGGATGGGTCTGGACGGTGCTTGGGCATGTGACGTGCTGGCGCCGTCGGGGGCGGTTGTGCAAGTGTTAGTAGGGGGTCTTTCCCCCGGCTTTACCTCGGCGTGCTTGAAGATTTTGTAGTGTTCGTGGCTAGGGATGGCCGCCATCAGCTTGAGGACAGCCTCCTGGGGGATCGTGTCAAAGGCGGATTGGACATCGGCCTTGACAAAGTACAGCCGCGGGAGCGGATCAGGCAGTTTGCGGCGAAACTCCTTGAGCCGATTGTATATGTCTCCCACAGAGAAGAGGGTCGCACCAAGTTTCGATGGGTTGAGACGCTGTTGACAACGGGTTAGTGAATACTCCTCTTTTGGCATAGACAAAACGCCTCCGATCTGACCTTTTCGAGCTTCAACACGTTGTGAATGGGAGCCAAGACAGTATTGATGCTAGGGCCGAGCATCTTCTTGTTTTGCTTCAGGGGATATCGCCGGCGAAGGTTCATGATGGGACGCAGGGTGGTGCCTTTTGGCAGCAGGCGGATCTGGCTGAATCCCAGCCGCCGGGACTCCACGGCGCGCTGGACGTCGCCTACTTTGAGCTCCTCGAGCATGCCGTCTTTCATGGCCCTCAGCGCGCGCTCGGAGACGAGTTTCCAGACATCGTGCCGAAAGTAAAAGACTTGGTACCGGTGGGTGTTGGACTCGGTCACGTAAAAGGTGTTGCGCATCAGGGGAATGAGAAGAGAGTCGAAAATGTAGTACAAAAGCTCGTGGAAGAGTTCGAGCTGCTTAAAGGTCTCGTTTTGGCTCGGTTTCTGGTCGCCGCGGCCAGGCAGCTGGAGCCAAGCCAAACTAGAAATCTGCGCCTCGGGTCAGCTTAGAGCCCCCGTATGCAGATGTTGAGAGTATATACTTTGAAGCCCTGTGACAGCTCGTGCAGACTCATGCTTTCAAACCTCCGTAGTGTGACAAAGTGATGCGCCTTTTTGGCGAGCAGTGCCTGGTTGTGGCGGAGATCATCGCCTTCGCCTAGAAACGCGCCGGGGAGAATCTTGGACAGGACTGCTTGAAGAAAGACCGAAACGTGACTGACCGGCGTCGCCAAGTCCACGATCGGGACAGAAGGGTCTAGTTGGAAGACACGGGAGTCCTGCGTACGTCGCTGCGTCTGCGAGGGAGTAGCTTGCTTGCTCGACTTTCCGTCGGCGGCCTGACTCGGGGCAGTCTTGGACGTGGAGGTGGGCTCGTTGTTCTTTTGCGTCCTTTCCCGCAGGGGATCTAGAGGAGACGCGCAATAGTGCCGGATAAGCGCAATGTAGGAGCACCGGCGATGGAGAATCTGCAGTCGACGGACGAGATCTCGGGCTGCGCCCCGTAGGCGCTTGGGAATTTTGGGCACCCCTTGCGTGAGGAAGTTCTTATCAGAGCGCATGTGCTGTGCAATTTCGTCGTCTCTCACGGTGTAGTCCTGGAGTTTCTGTACCGTCGTCTTTGAGTCGACTGTGGAGGTGAAGACGTTGTGGAGGCCAAATTGTCGTGGGAAGACGTACATCATGACCTTGGCTGTGTTGAGCGTGTTTTTTTGAGTGACGATTGACTCGGTACTTTCATGTTCGGGTATATAATTATATCGATTTAAAGCATCTAGGGTCGTCAATATTTGATGAGCGGACCAGCTGCCGAGGTGCTGGTACTCACGTATATGTCTGTATCCCGCCTCTATGTGCCCTCTGGACGTCATCGGGGGCCGCGCATAAAACACTCTGCTTCTCACCAGAGAGATTTCGGATAGCTTCCGCGCACAAATCCCCTTTTCGGGACCCTTTTTCATCTCCAATCCATGTTCAAGCTCTGATATTGGGTATCCTGATCAGTAGATTAGCGGCGCCCAAGACATCACACGAGCGACACTCATACCGGAGATCTGGTAAAAGTTGTTTAACCCCGACTCCATAGCCACAAATATTGAGCAATCAACAAGCATGTTGATCATGATCCTCTCCCCAGACCGACCCAGCAGGTTCAACAACTGCGGCCACGGGCCTGCCTTGAGACTCGCGACCTGATCGTTTGGGTACCGGCTGAAGACGCCGGGAATCCTTTCTGGTTCTGCCTTTTCGGTGGCTCTCCTCCGGTATCCGTCACATAGCAGATGCTTGGGGCCAAAGAAGCCGTTGTTGTCCCGCGAAAAGATCAGCCAGATGACAAAGTCGACAATCTGGACGGGGTTAGTCGGGCAACTGAGCCGGTTCGGGTGCTGAACAAACCTCGGACTGGGAATATATTGGCGAGCCTCCGGTGAGTGAAACGCTCGAGTCTTCGCCCCTCTGTGAAAAAGATAGCCATTGCTCCCATCTGTTGTCCGCTACGTCGGGTGTCAGCTGGTGGTAGCAGACAAGCGTGGAGTCGAGTAGGCAGCATAGGTCCTTTTCAAGTTCGAAGCGCTCGGGGATTGTCCCGAGTGATTTTATCTTGCGTCGACGTAGCCGTGAAGTTTGCGGTAGACTCGCAAGAGCATATTCTCGGAGCGATATGCAATGGGGATAGAAGAAGTTGAGAAGGTCGCGATGCAGTGGATGCGGTGCAGGCTGCCCCTTGGCATTTTTACCGCTTGACGCGTCTTTTTGAGCTCTCTTCCGCTTGGTCATCTTGATAAAGACATTGAACTAGAATTCATTTCCGAATGTCGCGTGAGATATACACAGGCACATGCACGCAAAGGCAGCGACAACCCATCCGTACAAGCTAAGGTTCAATGCAGTGTGGCTGGATGCCTGTGGCTGGATGCCTGTGGCTCATCGACTCGATGTGGCGGTGCTAGCCTGTCGTTCAATGACTTGAATGATTGATTACCTTAGTACCTAGGTGTTATTGTGAGGTAGTTACTACGATCAATTCTAATAAGCCAGGCTATTGGCATTTTTTCCATTATTAATTTGTACAGTATACGTTGAAATCTAACAATTGGACCAACAATATAGGGCTCGTGCCTTTATTGTTTATTTGGCAACGGCATATCAATTCGCACGCCCTGTCCTGCTCCAGATGCAGCTGTGTTGCAGTGGCCGCGTGGACGGTTGCAGCGATTGACAGGGACCACCTGACCTGTTAATCGGACTTGGTGTTGCTGTATCATGTATGACTGATGCTGCATATGCAAATTTCTTTTGTGACCTTTCCCCTAGCCTTTGCATGTAAATCGGAACGGAAGAGGCCACAAACAAAGTGGCAGCAAATTGACCAAGAGACAGGGGCCAGTCGTGGGTTAAGAAGAAAATTTTGCGGCTTTGAAAACGCCTCTGTTTCAAATCGCCAACGGGGGTTGTGCCGATACAGGGACGGCATGAGCTGTAACACGTCGCTTATTCCTCACTGGCTCGGGAGCGCACCAAGAAGGAGTTCGGAGTTGATACCAAGACGGCCGGTCCAACCACTTTGTGAGCACGGACAGCCCAGAGATGATATTGAGTTTATTATTAGGTCGGAAAGCCTCGAGCGACGTTTTTTCTTTTTGCGCCCCGACCTTGCCCCTGGCTTGTTCGCGTATCGTCCGTCATGTCTGTGCGGCTTGTGGTCTAGGTTCTCACAGCAAAAGGCGTCGATTGACCCATGATCATCGGACACGGCCATGGCGTCGGGTCGCGCGAGATGATTTACGTGGGGAGAAGGCCAACTCGTGTGCAAAACTTTTGGCCTGCGTAACCACCTTTGTGCGTGTGGTGCACCCTTGCACGTACTGGCGCAGGACTGGTTGTTCCAAAGCGGAGGGAGCTTCGGATAAACTGATCAAGCAAGTGCTAATTATTACGCAGACATAATTATTACAGGAACCAGGGCATTAATAAAGAGATCCGCAGAAGCGACCTCGGAGTGACGAAGGAGGCTCGTTTTAGTAACAAAGGATGCGCGCGCCGCAGGCCCCTACCTAGCCTATTGTCTCATCAAGCAAGCCACATAATAAGTGATGTGACCTGTTTTTATTATTGACAGACGAGATGGTTGTTGAGCAAATGGTCTAGGTTTCGTGCGTTTGCAAAATATCCAGCGTGGCATGGCGGCGTCGAGCAGGAAGGAAGTGTACAGGGAGATGTAGTTTCCCTCAAACAACGAGTACAAATTGCAAGTACAAGATATTATGAAAAGCACGTGTTATTGCCATGATAATGGTGCCATGGTTCCTTGCACTTTGAGTTGATGGTTATTGCGCGGGCGGCGATTGTACATTTGGACATGCCTGTATATACTGGCTGGCAGGTGGCTATAGCTGCTGTATCAGAGACATACACATCAGTACAAGTATGGGGTAAAATACGAGATATACCGTTCGCTCAAGAGAGAGATCGGGCTCTGAATGAATCGCTACCCAAGATGGCGAGGCAGATTGGCAGAGGCAGGCTTGCATCCGGCGGATGGGCTGGCGTGTCAAAGCTCAATCGGTGTACGGATGCCTCCCTCGATATTAGCAGCGCAAGCCTCAAGCCACAAGCCACTAGCCACTAAAACACGGCAAAACCAGGCACTGGAGGCACTAGCAAAAACACGCTAAAGGCCCCAAGGCCGCTGTCCGCTGTCCGTTGTCCGCTGTCCAAGATTCGTCAGCCACTTTTCCAGCACACCTTTGCCCTTCATTCTCCCTCTCCACCAGCCACAACGCGCCTGGGCGCCCGCCCGTCTGCCATCCACCACTCGTTGTTCCCTGTCCCTGTCGCACCCCAAACTGAAGGCCCCATCTCCCAATCGTCCTCCCGCGTCCTGTTTTCGCCAACAGATTCTGCCCAGCCAGCGCATCAATGCTCGCGCCTGCATGGCCATCCTGTCGTCCTCTCGACCAGTCGCTTCGCCCGTCGAGCCCGACCCATGCCTAGCTAGGTTCTGCCCATCATGGAGCAGGACCCAGACTCTGGCCCTCCAGACACGAGCGCCCTTCATCCACAAACCATCACCACGGCTCCCACACCGACCGGCCCGCCACCCCTCGACCTTTTTGCCGGCGCAGAAGACCGCTCGCATCCTGATACGCGCCTCCTTCACCCTGAGCCCGTTGCCGTCTACGCACCCTCACCCGCTGCCGCCGCCCTTCACGATCAGCCTCCCCCCGCAACACTTGCAGCATCTGCATCTGCCTCCGCTTCGGTTCCATTGCCCGCCGCTGCTGTGTCGGCATCCCATCTTGCTCGCGATGCTCTCCCCGTTATCTCTATAGAGCCTGACGATTTCTACAAATCCTACCGGCCGGCTGTCGGCGCCTCTGCGTCCACTCCAATCCTCGCTTCAGTCGACGCTACCGCTTCTCCCTCGACCTCTTCAGCCATGACATCCACACTCACGCAGCAGCCGATCCTCCCAAACGGCAATAACAGTGCAGGCAGCTCGGGCCTCACTGACGAGCTCCTTTCACAGCCAACCCGCGCTCCACTTCTGCCGCAAGGCACACGATCGGTCTCGGGTCCAGTTGTGAGACCCAAGGGTGGTCCAAGTGTCAAAGATCTCAAGAAAAGGTTTGATGAAAAGGGAGCTTCCTCAACAACCCCAAGTATGCCTCAGTCAATGCCACGGCAGCGTCGCGGTCTCACTGAATCTTCCATCGCAGCTCGCAACGGCCTTGTTGTACCCAAGGCACACAAACTGCCCGCAGCCAACGGCATTGCTGGCGCATCCCCGCGTCAGATGGCTTCCACACGGTCCTTTAGCAGCAATCAATCGTTTGCCAGCCGAATCAATAAGTCTGTTATCGCCAATAACCCCTCTTCTCCCCCCCAGCTGTCCCGAAAACCACACGCGCAGCAGCGGCCCGGTCAAGCATCAGGCCTTCTTTTTGGTGAGGTTGCCCCAGAGCAGCATGGCTCTCTGACGGCGGCTGGGTTCGGCATCGACGAGATTCGCCCCCGGAGAATCTCAGACTCTAGCGTTCTCACAAAATCTACGTTTCACAGCCTACCAGATCAAGAGCAAGATGTGGATTTGTCGTCGCTGCCGAGTTCTTACACCAGTGCTGCGACGCATCAGGCCCAGGCCAGCGAGTCACCAGCCAGCGGCTTTCACAGCCCACGCACACGGTCGCAAAGCGATGCTTCATCCCGCAGCTCCTCCAACAGAACCCCGAATGCAATACGGACAGGCTTAAGCAATACCCCCATTGCCCATTCCGCCTCAAAATTGCCCATTGCCGTACGAAGGCTACATAGCCCAACAAGCAGCTCGGGCGATAACTCACCTTCACGCGGAACATCACCTGCAAACCTTCGCCAGCCACCACCCGCCAGCAGTCAGATCTCGAGAATCACGCCTCCACCCTCTCGAGCCAAGACACCCACATCATTAAATAAAACGCCGACTCCAGCTACGAGGGAGCGAAGGCCGCCCCCACCAAGCATCAACAATTCCGCGAATGGCAGCAACGGAAGGTTACGGTCTCCATCGATGACATCTCCGAATCTTTCCCCCACGCTACGAAGCTCGCGGCCGCGCCAACCATTAGCCAACACATCCAATAAAGCCAAGGACCCTGGAACAGCAAAGTCTGCCCGCTCCAAGGGCAAGGAACCCGTATCAAGAAGAAGAAAAATATCCGCGGGGCCGATCGACTTCGAACAGCGGCGAGAACATATTCGCTTGGCATATAGTAAATCCATCCGTGAATCTGAGGCGTTAGAAGCAAAGAAAAAGGCTGCGACACTGGCTAGAAGGAACGATCGAGGCTCGGCTACTGCCACGAAACCAACCGCCAACAGCACCGACATTCCCCCAGTTCCCCAAATTCCCCGCGATGCTATCGATCGAGCTGCCAGAGATGTCAGTGATGCTGCTCCGACACCCATGTCAGAAACCGAGTCGCCGACAGCAGCAGTGCCATTAGCGATATCTCCAGCAGTGGCTAACGCTAGTTTCGATGCCGTTGAAGACTCACCTACACTCGGCATTCCAGGCAGCTACCCTCACCCTAGCCCCACGATGCCACTAATCGATAAACGAGCTTCAATAGCGTCTGCTATGTCTGAAGCCACCGAATTTGACGGAGAAGCCCAGACTACGCCACCAGTTCCTGCTCAGCATCTACCGGAGGTGCCCATTACTGTTGTGAAGCCCCCAAGCCCTAATCTAGCTGCGCCGACCTCGGTAAATGCGAACACCGAATATCAATATCCGATATTGCAGGCTGGAGATGCGCAGCCGCGTGCGCAGGCGCAAGAACATTCTCAATTCATGTTGGCCGATGTCAGCCCAGATCTACCATCTACATCTACGTCTTTCCACGGCCATACTTCGTTCATAACGCCGCAACCACAAGTACAGGAGCAGGCCCAGCAGCCCGGCGCAACTGGGCTGTTTCGAGCGCAGGAACTCGGTGAAGAATCTGATTGCCAATCCGAGGTAGATGGTAGCCAAAGCATGCAGCACGCTGCTTATCCACGCTCAGAGGCAGCAACGACAGATGCATGCACCGAAGACACCGACGATCACGATCAATATGAGCGGGCATACGACCTCAGATATGGCGATCAGCTGGATTCCAAGAGAGCGTCGACGTGCGCTTCTTCGGATGTCAGCGGTTTTGACGATCTGCATCCATTTACATCGGAGCGTGGCTCGTACCCTCTGGCCGGCACTCTTGGGATACCATCTCCAAGATTCCGTCCCGACCGCGCGAGTCATCAATCCACGTGGACAGACCTCTCCGTTGATAGCTCAAGGCAGCTCGACACTGCGGGATCGGAGACGTTCATGAGTAGCCCAAGCTCTGCTCATCACACAGCTCCTTTTCCCTTGGCAACGAGTTCACGCCAGGACTCTTTTGTGGATGGCCCGATTTCACGATTCGAGAAGGAACTGCCCCCAACACCGACTGAGCACCAACTTCCCGAGCTTGACACAGGTGAAGGATTCTCGATACCCTACTTGTCACCTGGGCCAAGCCACGGATTAGCATTTCTTCCTTCACCTCCTGTACACGAACCGCCACCTATTCCGAATTCCACAAACGGCTCCGCAGATCACTCCAGAAACCCCAGCGCTATTTATGAGGCCTCTCAGTCCACTAGCACATTAATCAACTCGGAGCGAAATAGCGAAGTCTATATAACCTACGCCAACACACCTCAATCGATCGACACCACTTCTTTTGACACGGCCGACAATGACTCTAGCAAGGTTGCTGGGACTGATAGCGATGGAAAGTCTCTCCTTCAGGATGGGGATGTTCCTTCAGAGAAGGAGCGGCATCGCCTGATGCAACGACGCAATGTCATCAAGGAACTGGTCGATACCGAAGCCGTATTTGTGCGGGACATGAACATTGTCGAGGAGATATACAAAGGAACTGCTGAAGCATGCCCGCGCTTAGACGACCAGACAGTCAAGCTCATTTTCCGCAACAGTCATGAAATTATTGAATTTCACACATTATTCTTGGCTGAAGTGAAGGCTGCAGTTGCTCCGGTATATGTTCCCAAAGGTGGTCGAACCGCAAAAGCCCCTCAACTAGCAGCAAGCATGGAGCCGGGAAGCACCAAGTCAAGCGACATCAGTGACGCCAGCGATCGGGAAACTACGATTGGCCCTGTTTTCCAGCGTCATCTAGACCGCATGAAGACTATTCATGAAGGTTTTCTGCGAAACAGTGACCAGGCTGCCAAGAGACTCATACAAATCCAACAGGATTCTGCAGTCAAAGTCTGGCTCACGGAGTGCAATGAAGTTGCGAAAGACCTGACCGCAGCTTGGGACCTTGACTCGCTCCTCATCAAGCCAATGCAGAGGATTACAAAATACCCGAACCTGATAATGACTCTGCTGCAGCATACTCCCCAGGACCACCCGGATCGAGAGCGTCTCACTGCAACGAGGGACTCGCTAGAAACTGCCATTATTGAAATCAACAAGACAAAGAAGAATTTTGAGTTGGTTGGGCAGATTGTTGGCAGAAAGCACAAGGACACGGATGTCAAGGCTGGCTTTGCTCGTGCTTTTGGTAAGCGCGTTGATAAGCTACAGTCGTCCAGCAGTCGTGTTCCCGATGACCCAATCTATGCGAAACTGCACGACAAGTTTGGCGATGACTTTGTCCAGCTGCAAGTCGTTCTTCGTGACGTTGAGTTCTACACGAGGCAAGTATCCCAATATGTGCACGAATTTTTGCAGTATCTTTCGTCGATTGAATTGGTTATGAGATTGCAGCCTGGCAACTTCCCTGAAATTGAAAGCAAATGGGTTCAGTTCAACATTTCCATGCGAGATTTGGAAAAGGTGGCATTGGAGGGTCATCTTGCGCAAGTACGAAAGCAAGTCATCGAGCCTTTCGAGCAGGTCATCAAGGCCTACGGCAATCCTTCGCTCGCGATGAAGAAGCGACAGAAACGCCGTCTCGATTACGAGCGAGCTGATCAGCAACGACGTGGCGGAAAGACATTAGAGCCAAAGCTGAGGGAGCTCGTTGAGCAGTACGATGCACTCAATGATGCGTTGAAGGCTGAGCTTCCCAAGCTGTCCAGCATGACTGAGAAGGTTGGCAAGATATGTCTTGGAAATTTTGTGAACATCCAAGCCAGCTGGTATAAGACTTGGGCAGAGAAGCTGAGGACAGTTTTGAGTGATGGTCCAGATGTCCCAACCATCGATGATATCGTCGCCACTTTCAACCGAGACTACCCCTATGCCGCGGATCAGATTGCGTCCATTGGCATATTGAATCCTGATCTGAAGGTGCGGTCATCACAATCTACAGAGTATCGATACCGGTACTCTGAGATTGAACGCCGTGGACGCGGGTCGTCTGTCAATGACGAAAGTGCACCAACATTGCCGACTCCGGACTTTGGCAAGCGCAGCAGTGCCAGCATTACCATGTCACCCAGTGCAGCCAGCTCTACTAGTAATGTGGCTGCAGTCACCAATCCGCATCAATACTACTATCGAGACTTTTACGGTGGTATGCAAGGAAACAGCACCCACTCGCCGTCTCTCAAATCTGGCGACATGGCTGGACGTTCGCGCTCCAACACAGCCACTGGCCACACATCTACACGCCCTAGTACGGGTAGGAGCTTTGACTCTGGAGCGTTGCAACGGCAAAGCTCAGACGTGACATCTACTCATCGACCAGACTCCACCGCCACGACATACACGTCTAGTCAGGTGCAGCAAGAAAATCCCAGGTTCTCCAACCTGTTCCACTCTGCGCTTCCTATGCCTGATGGCCCAGAGGAAAGCCAACGATCATCTCGCGCATCATCTCGCGAGAGGGGCCGAACATCAGACGGCTACAATGTATTATGGCTTGCGGCGTCTTTGTTTGAGTTCAATATCGAAACGACCAAGCACGAAGCTGGCTACCCGTATCTAACGTACCAAGCCGGCGAGGTAAGCCATCGCTGTTTGATAACCGCTGTTCTGCAGTCGCTAATCTGGTGAGATGATAGATTTTCGACATCATTGCAGAGAAGGGAGAGCTGTGGCTGGCCAAAAACCAAGACGATCCAGCAGAGATGGTTGGCTGGATTTGGTCCAAACACTTTGCCAAGCTAGCTGATTCTTAACCACCCCAGGGACAGCGTTTGAGGATACATCGGTGGATGTACTTTTGATTTGATTTGTTCAGCAACTAAACAGGCGTTGATTCAGCGATATGAGGAAAACAATGAAGATTTAGAATTTTGGTGCCGAAAAAAAGGGGTCAACGGTTGACAGCACAAGTGTTTCTGGTCCTGCACCAAAAAAAGGACAAACTGGCGCAGACATGGTAAAAAAGGAACAAAACCACACACACACAGTATGGCCGAATCTAGTTCTTTCCTTTCTTTTTTTTTTCTTTGTGAAAGCAGGTAGGAGGGGGGTATTTGGGTGGACATGGCGTTTACAATTTTCTTGCCATTTTGTCGTTTTTCCTCGAGCAAAGCGAAGCAATTTTCTCTTCTTCTTTCAACAGCTCTGCAATGGAGACCTATTGGCCAGGCAGAAACTATTTATCCTACAATTCACTTTTTCTTCTTTGTTATTCGAACCTGGTTAGGTCGATTGTGTAGGGAGTACGTACGTGGTGTTCCAACGTCTGCGTAGCTCCAACCTCTGACCAGCAGCGTTCATACACACTATTATATCAAGTAGTTCTAACTATTTCCAGGCACATGCATACTATCAAAATAATTCGGGTTCTAATAACCTTCAACTCTTTTGAAAACCTCGTGTCAGGAATATGTGAGAGTTGCACTGACCAAGACAAAAACGTTCATCACTTCTATGCATGGAAAAGTGGCGCGTGTCTAGCGGCTGAGAGGGCTGGCTGGTGCTGCAGTGTCTCTGTCAACCTCCTTATTCCAGCACATTATCCGTACATCCCGACCGCAACGTCGCTTCTTCATCACTTGCTCCATCCTGCTTGGAACTCGTTTTCATCCACATCCGACTCCTTCCATCCTTGCTCGCTCCCTTGGCCTCTGCGCGTCGGTGGACTTTTGGGCGACACGCGACACCAGACCAGGACGCTCACGCTAGACAGCCCAATCACTACTGCGGGCCCACGGTTGCAACAACGCGCGTATTTCTCCGTTGGTGTTTGATGAGTGTTGTTGTCTTGCACGCGCTTCTTCTTTTACGGCTTGTGAGGTAAAACGAAGAAAAAAATCGCTGCGACCATGGCGGCCTTTGCAGGGGAGTCCTCCGTTCGGGGCTCAACTGAGGCCATGCGCATGGTGCTGCTGACTTTCTGCACCATTGGCATCACGTAAGTAGGATATTTATATCGAAGCACGAAGCCCCGAACCAAACGTCTGCTTCTAACACATTCTTTGATCCCCGCGGCAGCTTCACATGGGGAGTCGAGATGACGTGTAAGTCAAAAACCATTCCTTTGTGGGGTTGTGTGACTGCCCGAAAACTGACCGCCGTCCAAATAAAACACCAGATTGCACTCCGTATCTGCTGAGCCTTGGCCTGAGTAAGAGCAACACGTCCATGGTGTGGATCGCCGGGCCGTTGTCGGGCCTCATTGTCCAGCCCGTGATTGGCGTCTTGTCGGATGAGAGCACGTCGAGATGGGGTCGCCGACGGCCCATGATGGTGCTCGGCGCTGTGATTGTGGCCGCCGCCATGCTGGTTCTGGGTTTCACAAAGGAGCTCGTGGGCTTGTTCGTACAAGACGCCGAGGCTGCCCGGATGCCCACCATCGTGGTTGCAGTACTCGCCATCTACCTTGTCGATTTTGCCATCAACGCCGGTCAGTAACCCCCCCCTGGCCCTCTTGATACCATGCAAGCTCATCAGTTTACAGTCATGTCTTGCTCGCGCAGTCTCATTGTTGACACGCTTCCTATTGAGAAGCAGCAGTCTGGAGCCGCCTGGGGTGAGAGTCTACCGCGAAGCAAAGCCTGTCCCGTCCGTCTATGCTAATCCGTCCTTTAGCCAGCCGCATGTCCGCCATTGGCAACGTCATCGGCTACGCGGGCGGCGCCGTCGACCTCGTCCACATCTTCGGCACCACCTTTGGCGACACCCAGTTCCAGCTGCTCACGCTCATTGCCGTGCTGGCCATTCTCGGCACCACGGCCGTGACGTGCTGGGCGGTGACGGAAAAGGTGCTGCTCGCCGACGACGACGCCCGCAAGGACCGCGGGGCAGGGGCGGCGCAGCTTTTGCGGCCCGTGTCGTCGTCGTCGTCGTCGTCGTCGTCGTCGCGGGACCGGTTCCGCGTCGTCGCCCACATCTACGCCGCCATCCGCCACCTGCCGCCGCGCATCCGCGCCATCTGCTGGGCCCAGTTCTGGTCCTGGATCGGCTGGTTCCCCTTCCTCTTCTACAGCACCACCTGGGTCGGCGAGACGTACTTTCGCTACGACGCCCCCGAGTCGGCCCGCTCCGGCGACACCCTCGGCGACATTGGCCGCATCGGCAGCCAGGCCTTTGTCTTGTCGTCGCTGATTACCCTGAGCGCGTCGCTCGTGCTCCCGCTCCTCGTCCGCTCCCCGGACGAGCCGACGTACACCCAGCGGCCGCACCCGAGGCTCGCGCCGGTCCTCAAGCTCTGTCAGCGGTCGCGGCCGGACCTCTTGACGACGTGGATCTGGGGACACGTTCTCTTCGCCGCCGCCATGATGCTGGCGCCATTTGCGACCAGTTACCGCTTTGCTACAGCGCTGGTGTGTCTGTGCGCCGTGTACGTATAGTTCCTTTTCTTTTTCCCTCGTTTCCAGTGAGTGACCCAGCTGACATGTATCGTAGCCCATGGGCCATTGCAGGGTGGGCGCCGAGCGCGTTTCTCGGCATCGAGGTCAATAAGCTTGCCCATCAAGGCGGCGCAGCCTATCGCCCGCTACCTGGCGAGGATATCGAGATGACGGTGCTGGGGGAGGGCCCCCCGGAGTCGGGCTCCTCTGCGGAGCTCTCTGGCATTTACTTTGGCATCCTCAACGTATACACCACGCTGCCGCAGTTTGTCGGCACCTTTATATCCATGATTGTCTTTGGCATTCTCGAGCCAGGCAAGAGCCGAGAACTAGGTACGGACGTGGACAAGGCACCGGCCATAGCGCCGACTGGACCGAATGCAATTTCGGTGTGCCTCTTCATCGGCGCGATGAGCACAATTGTTTCTGCATTCGTTACCAGGAGATTGAAAAAGTTGGAGTAGGGGAGTTTACTTGCAGCTGTCGTCTTTCTTCTTTTCCTCTCTTGACAGATGGTGATTTTTTTTCGTATTTAAGCAAATGGCAATTGATTTTATATATTCTTTATTTACGCTTCAAACGCTGGTAGAAAAAAATGAGCTATGCACTACCCGTGATATCATTACTTGGTCTTGTCGTTTTCGTTCTCCGAAACCTTCTCCCACTCATCTTCAGTGCTAACACTGGACTGGGACGTGAAGCCAGTAGAGTCCGACAGGGACGCAACGCGATGCTTCAGGTCCCCCTTGGCCTCGACCGCCTCCACATCTGCCGCCGTCTTGGCCACCGCTCTGCCGGCATTTCCTCTGCTCGCCTTCTTGCCCCTCTTCGGGCGCTCCTTGGCGGGACTCTCCACCTCGGTGTCCTCGTCGCTGTTCTCCTTGGGCGGCGGTGGTGCCGCGGCCGTCTGCGCCGCGGCGCCCGCTGTCTCGGCGGCCGGGCCGTCTGGCGAGGGCAAGTCCCCGCGCGCCTTGGCGGCGGCCAGCTCGGCGGCGAACCAGTTGATGGACCACCACAGCCCGGCGGAGAGCACCGAGAGAATGACAAAGTGGATGCTGTAGGTGCTGACGAGGAGCGCAAAGAGCGTGACCTGCAGCGCGGCGAAGCTGGCGTTTGTCGCGCGCAGGATCGCGGGCGTCGGGCCGGGCACAAACACCGACTCCCACAGTTCGGCGATGAAGGAAGACATGGCGATTTTCTAATACACGTCCCTCCCCCGGCTCAAACGAAGCCTGAAAATGTCGGGTGCCTTTTTTTTTTGCGGCGAGAAAACGTCGGCGGAAAGAGCCAACAAAACACGGCGAATGGGGGTGAGCGCAACAAGGCGAATTTTGTGTTGGTATGGGACAAAAGGACAAGGTCTGCGTGCGGGATGTTGATGCCGCGGCGGTCCGTTCTGGCAGGAGAGACGGGACGACGGAGAACTGCTGCCTGGTCGGGCGAACTATGAGAGGACACAGTGTGCCTTGGCAAAGCTGAAATGGCGCGTCGCAGTCCTGTAAAATGGGGACAGTGCGCTAAATCTGCAGAGACTCGGTTAAAAGGACTTGGCTGCTTCGTGTTTTTCTCTGGTTCATCGCCGGTTCAGGTGTGCAACGTCAGGCGTCCGTTCCACAGCGCGCTTGGCCCCGCGACGGATGAACCTGTGATGCCTTCACATGGGTGCTTATGTAATCACTCCGACTGGCCATAGGGTAGCAAGTAGGTGATGGGCCGCCCGGGAATTCAAAGAACTGTCCTAATTACGGAGCATGAATTCGTACTATCATTATTTTTTCGGTTGTCGGGTCGCCAGTTGAATACTCGGCCAGCACACTTCGTTAGTAATAGACGCTGATAATTATGACCAATTTATTCGAAAGAGGATCATAGCCGATTCTCATACTGACAGAACGCGGCCTGTCTCTGTATCGGGAGAGTTGCAACCATTTTGAGTTGGCAGGATCCTGTCCCAGCTGAGAGAAAACAGGGCTATTCAGGTGCTGCAACGTTTAGCGGCAGCAGAGAAATCCAAGGTAGGCCAGAACCTTGAGGCTGGTACGAACAAAAGAGGCGATGCGAGCAACGAGGCTGGACGGCGCGGTTTGACGACCCCAGCGTGGCGCGCGATGTCCCGATGCTCGATGCAGAGACTACTAAAAAAAGAAGAAAGAGCTAAAACGAAAACGGAATATTCCAAGTGATTATGTGATTGAGCGCTCTATTCCTTTCATTTGTTGGTGTTGAGTGAAGCAGTGGGGATGTGTCACAGCCGGTGGGCGATCAAGTAGAGTATAGGCAACTGAGGTGTGAAGACGGGAGCGGGAGGACGGGAGCCGATATTATGGAAGCGAATATAAAACGATCCATGTATTGAATTTTTGTCGATGGCGTAGACACAATGTATAGCCGCCATCTTTGTCTTGTGCGCCAGTCAGTCTAGCAGACATCTCGGCTCTTGGGGTCCTACAAGGATAAATTACCAAGGACTACTGAAGCCACTGACGCCCAATCAAATACTTTAGCTCACGTGCGGATATGCATACGGGTACAAGGGCTTTTTGCTGAGCGTTTTTTTATCATTGTTGCACCGTCCACATCTGGGATAAGCTCGGCGAGTTTCGGATGTGACCAAAGCACCCAAAAGCGAAGAAGATGCCATCTTGAACGAAGCATACGCGGTAGATTTTCAATGTAGTCTCTTCTGTTGCACAAGATCCTTGTGCATTGGTGGTAACTGACTAGTTAGCTCGGTTGCGGATAGCGAGACGGCGATTTCGATGAAACCGGAAACAAGGCTCTCTAATTACCAGCTGGAGCGATGTCGTACAGGTAGGGGTGTGGGCATGAGAAACCGGGCGCTTACCAACCGTTTGAGCCGTGATGACAAGGAGAGCAAGACGGTTTTGGCTAAGCAGTGGTGCCAAACCCAGGCTGCGCTAGAATAGACCAAAGAAATGTAACAGGTATTACTCCGCAGTGTAACTCATGTGTGGCTCCATTCATGGCCCCCCGTCGTCATAAACGATGCTTACATGGCACACTCTTATCAATCAAGTGCTGGAGCTGAAACAAAAAGACTCGTCTTGGCGACGAAAGAAGATTCGCATCCGAATCGCATGACTACATTGCAGCCTCGGCTCTGCATAGTGCGGGGGCGGCGGCGGCGCTGATCTGTCACGACCAACTGCGCAAAAAAGCTGGGGGAGAGAGAGCCTCATTGATGACTTGGGAATCGGTTGTGGCCGGGCGGGCGGGCTAGTGGAAAGCGAGCCGAGCAGCGCTGAGATAACGTGCGTACATGGATGGGGGGGGGGGGGGGCGCAACTCCATACGAGTTCGATCTTTTTCTGGGTGACACACAGAGTTGGCGGGCAAGGGAACTGCAGGTTCGCATCTCGCACAGCCAAAGAAAAAGACGAAGCAAGCAAGCAGTGACGGGCTTTTGCTCCGGGCTGAACGCAGTCCCCAGTCCCCCCCTTGCGCACGCGCTGGGTCCGCAAGTCCGGGCCTAGCGGGCGCGAAGACCGAAAATAGCTGGGCGTCTAGTGGGGGCCTGTCCCGGCCGGGGGCGGCCACGTAGTTGCGCACGGGTTGGTCGTGCCCCCCCTCCCTTACCACCGGTAGGGCTGCGGACGGATACACACAGTTGGCCGTCTTTTTTTTTTTCTTTCTGTTCCTGCTTTGCTGGTTTGGTAGCATTTTCGTCCGCCTTGTTGGAGGCACAGCTGTGATAACAAAAGGGGGAGGGGGGGGGAGGCTGCTCTTACTGCGTTTCAACTGGAGGGCTTTTTGCCCTGTTTTATTCAATTTGCTAGTCACAACTAGAATTCTGACCAAAAGGGGGGTAACTAACAGCTTCCACATATAGGCCCCAGCGCCACGCGCAGCAAATCAAAATAAAAGCGGCCAAAACAAAGCGAGAGCCACTACAACCAGTTTTTGTCTTTTTGTTCTTTCAGGCACGCAAGTGGACAATGAAGCCCAGCGTCAACTTCCTTTTTGTTCTGCATGGTGTGGTGGGTGGCCCCGGTGTACAGCTAGTACCGTCCTTCGTTTATTCGCCATGGTGGCGGCTTACGGGGGGGGGGCAGCATCGAGGCTGGCTTGTTGCACCAACAAGCTCTCCAACAAACAAGTGGACAAGAATCAGAGGATATTCCGGGTTCGATTTGCGAGCTCTTTGCAACTGTAGTCGTGGTTGTTGGGTGGGTGGGCGTGCTGGTTTCTGTCATGGAACTGGCAGAGTGTTCCCCGGGGCTTGGCCTTTGCTCCCGATCGGAAAAAGGCCAGCGTATCCGATAGAGGGGCGCCGCCCTCCGCTTCGGCTCCGTGAACAACTGCTAACTGAAATGAAATAGTCCGACTTTTTTCTGGGGCGGGGCGGTAACAAGGTCTCGGCCAACCAGGGAAAAAAATAAAAAAAATAAAAATAGTGACAGCAATATCGTGATAACGTCGGCCAAGGAACAACCACTTCGCACTTCTTCTTGCCTCTTGCGGCCGCACTACGCAGAGAAAATGCAGCCACAAAAGAAAACTAATACAGTTTCCCCTCGACGAATGAGAACAGGAACCACCCAACGGCTCCGGGGGTGGCGCCAGCAACTTTGCCAGGGGGGGCTTGGCTGGCTGTTGCTTCTGTCCGGTTCAATTCCCAACTTGATGGCCCTTTTTTTTTTTTTTTTTTTTTGCTTCTGTCCGTTATTACACCAGCCCAGTGCAAATTTACTGCTTTGAGGGAGGGCTTGTGGACCGCGCCATTCCCCGCACAATGCCGTGTCTGCCAACAGGTAATCCGTAATAGCAGAGCTGACTCTTCTTCCACCCCCCCCCCTCCCCCTCATTGGGCAGGCGAATTGGGATTGGCACCTTTGTCAGAGACGGAAGAGGAGTCTGTAGCCCGCTTCTCAGGATTGTGCCGAGCTCATGTCGAGCCTCGAGGTCAGCGGCCCTGACGCTGTCTGTCCCTGTCCATCAGTTCGGCTCCTCCCCAACCCAATCGCACCAACATTAGTTTAGTTACCCAGCACTTGCTAATAACCGGCGGATGACAACCCCCGCTGGGCCTTTCCTAGTCTTGTTTCCTGAACAAGATGACATGCTAGTCGGACGACACAGGAGTTTCTGCCGCCCACCCCTCTCTCTTCCACCTCTCAGGCTCGTCGGCTCATACGCCCCCCCTCTCCTGATCAAGGTGCGCGACACACCTCCTCCGCCATGGACCAAGTTCTTTTTACTCGTCTCCCCCCCACATACGGACTACTCATCAGGCTCAGGCTGGCAGGTCGAAATGGGGTTCCATGTTGCCACGCCCGCCCCAGTTCCTTGTGAGTTGCGCGATGCAATCTCGACTCTAATCATCCTATTACAACCTGGGATGATGATGCCAACTCGACAAAAAAACACTCCATATAAGTTGGCTCAGGTCTTGCCGACTGCCGGTGCTCCATGTCGCTTCACCTGCCTTCCCCCCCCCCAGGCCAATCATCCATCCGCATACGTACAGTCCTCCATATACGGCGCCTTTTTTCCTCTTTTATCCTGCAAGACGACCGGCTCCCCGGAAAACTAAGACGGAAGATCTTCAGTAGTATAGCCCTGTATGTGGTGCCGTCACCACTCTTCTGCGAAGTGATTCGAGACTTCCTCTGAGAGAGACCCTTGGGACGAGGCGACCTGCCCCCTCGAGCGCGCCGCCCCGAGTATTTGCTGCCATTCACCTTGTTGGGAGCCCATGCGCACCTCTGCAAAACGTGCCGCACTTCCCAGCGTACGTACATACATACACCCCGCGGAGCCTTCCCCATTTGCACTCAGGCCGACCTTGAGTCCAACCACGCCGGGGCCTTGAACGCTGTTGGACACTCGACAGCAAGGTCAATTCTACCTCTCTCAAGACGACAGATAGTAGAGCAAAAAAGAAAGAAAACACCCTCCTTGTATAGCTTTCTGCCTCAGATTCAGTCTCTGCCCACTTCATCATGAGGCGAGTTAGCCCACACCCATCCTGCTGCTGCCCCCCCCCCAGCCCCCAGTGCTAACCAGGCTACAGCGCCATAGCCTTGTCATTGGATCCCAGTTCGATGATTGGAAGCAAAAGTGGCTTGTCCTGGCAAGGTAGGTGGGAAATGGCGCGCTCCTCGACTTAAATATTGCCACGAGTAGCGGCCTTTTTCCCTTGCTAACGGCTCGGCCTACTGCGACGACCAGATCCTCGCTCCAACCACCACCTCCACCTCCACCACCACCACGACATCATGTTTGGACATGATTTCAACGTCGAGGGCCAGACGAGCGACGGCGGTCCCATGTCTCCTATCAGCACAAAGTCGTCGGCATCGAGCAGCTGTCTTTCGTTTACGCAAGATCACCACAGCCTCAAGCGCCAGCAGGACCGTCTTCGTAGAGACTCCCGCCTCACTGCGAGGCGCCGCTGCAGCAGCAGCAGCTCTTCGTTTGCCGACGCGGCCATGATGAGCCCGACCGATGCCATTGGCAATATCGGACTCTCCATCTACACCCCGACAGCGCACACGGCCGTGCCGTTGATGGCGGACTCGCCGCAGCTCATGCCGGCATCGTCCTACCTGCCCGCTTACAGCCCCACGTCGGAGCACTCGCACGAGTACTCGCTATCGTACCAACATCCTCTGTATGCCCTCAGGAACGGAACATGCGATTCTGCGTAGCTAATCTCTTGGAAAACAGCCCGCACTCATACAACGTCCACATGGGGTACCCAAACGGATACCTCGGCGCAAGCGACTTTGGGTGCGTTCCCTCTGCCCCTCTGCCGACAGAAAACCCGTCAAAAAAAACGTGCTACTAATACCTGCCAAACAGCTTGAGGACCAGCCACCAACCGTTGCCCTCGCTGCATCATATGTACGAGAGCAGCTTGATGTACCACATGCCGCCAAGCCCTGTCGGCACGCCGCAGGACGTCTCGCCCTCTGGCGTTGCCTCGAGCAGGCCCAAGCCTCGCTGCTGGGACCACGGGTGCAACGGGCGGCAGTTTTCCACCTTTAGCAACCTGTTGCGCCACCAGCGCGAGAAGTCGGGCCAGGCCGCCAAAGCGACGTGTCCCAATTGCGGCGCCGAATTCACGAGGACCACGGCGCGAAATGGGCATATGCTGCACGACAAGTGCAAGCGAAAACCGAGTGGAAGCAGCAGTGCTTGACCTGCCGGAGTCGGGTCATGTTGCCAGAGGTAGGACCTATGTGACATGAGAACCAACCCACGTATATTTCAACACACGTACATATGGAGCGGAATAGAAGGTTGGGGCGGTACATTGTCGTGGTCATTTTGTACCCAGATACCCCCTCCCAACCTGTATTATATAGTGTTTTTATTTTCTCCGGTTTTGTTTATGAATCCGCAATGGAGTTTGAACCTTGGGACTTTATTCTTTTGGGGAGGGTTCGGGTACTTGTTGGCTTGAATTTCTTGGGAAAGTGCTTGGCCTGAACATGGGCGTTGGCCGCGGCCGTCGGTTGTATAAAGCAGAAGTCGGGGCGAGATGCGCGGGAAATTATACGGCGTCCGAGACTTTTTTCGTTTATACGTCCGTGGCAATTGAACCTATCGAGACTCGAGCCCTCGTTTCGAAGTGTATATAGAGATGAATGTAAGACAAACGCCGGACTTGCTGTATTATGTAATGCTCTGGGCTTGTTCCATGTGGCTTTTTATATATTGTACACGACTAACTAGGTAGGGAGGAGCCACGATTTTGCAACCTAGTTAAACCCGCGGCAAATTCCCGTCCGGTGCGATCCAGGCGATTTTATTCTTCCGTCAAAAACGATCATGGCTCCGGCCATTTTTCCCACCTATGAGCGAACAGCATCCGGTGAAACAGGCGTATGCGCTTACGGGCGCTAGGCGTTGCGGTGCCTAATTTTACCGGGCCTGGGAACCTGTTCCTGGGGCCGTGGTTGTGTCAGCCGTTTGCCGTTGGAGGAAATCTTGTCCATGGGAGAGACGCACGGGCAACGATTGAGAGACACAGCATGGGGCCTCACTGTCCATAACCAGACGGATCAGCCTTCCTGATGTGAGATTTTAGCAGCAATCGCGGCAATGCTGTTTCCGCCGAGTCAGGCGAAGGTGGAAGAGAAACGACTATAAAAGCAGAGGACGGTTCCCTCGTCGAGAGTGATATATCCTGGCCTTGCCATTGCAATCGATCAAGCTACTCCTCTATATACCCTGAACAAAAAAAAAACCAACCCCTCTTCAAAAATGCATCTGTCGCTCTCCCTCATCGTCGCGGGCCTGGCCCTGGGCACGTCTGCCGCCGCGGTTGCGGAGCGCAGCATCACGTCGGGCACCAACGACGGGTCCATTTTCCAGTTTGGCGACGCGGCGCGCTGCCGCAAGATCCTGTACGACTCGGGGGCGTGCGGCCTGAGCACGTACTTCAAGGGCAAGGTGCCAGCCGGCGCGGCCCTGGTCGCAGTGCCCTCGCGCGTCTTCGACAAGTTTGGCCAGGCCCAGCACAACAAGCTCTGCGCCAAGACCGTCACCATGACCTACAAGGGCGTGACGCGCAAGGTCATTGTCGCCGACCAGAACACGAGCGACGAGCAGTCGTTCGACATGTGCCTGGATGACTGGAAGGCGTTTGGCGGCAAGGACGGTGATGGTACCCTCCGCCGGGGCGTCAAGTGGTCCATCGACTGAGGGGTTCCTAGGGTTCCTGTGTCGGCACTATGCATCTATGTATATATTGCCAAAGAAGTTGGATAAAGAAGAGGAATGACTTGGTCAGGGAAGAAACGACACGGAAAGTGAACTTTAATTATTCAGTCATTCAATCATTCAGTCAATCAAGTCAATCATAATGTGTACCAGTGGTACTTGTCCCCCGAACATGGTTGGTATATCTTCTTCATTCATGTGCTTGCGCGCTGCTTCCAGAATCCCATTTGAACAATGAGTCATGGTAAGAATGACAGCAGAGGCTTCCCCCCAAAGTCACCGGCTCTGAGGCGCTGATGCCTCTAGAGCTTTGAAGGAGGCGTACACTTGCAGCCCCCCTTCGATACTTTGAATCAAGCCGAATACTATCGTGAGGATCAAGACAAGGACAGCAACCCAAAATGTATACCTAGCGTAGACCGTTATTGACGGCACCCAGAGGTCAAGGCGCAATCAGACATACCACTGGACACCATTGCGTCGGTCGTACCACCACTGGGACAGTGACTGGGGCTGTGCCTCGTCAAAGACTTGCTTCAGCATGAGCAACCGGTCCCGCCAAAACGGAAACTTTTCAATCTGGCGATCATCCGTTTTCAGTCTCCGATAGCGACTGGCGCGCTTGTCGAGATCTGGATAGTTGGCCTGTCTCGTGAACCATGTGCGCGTGGCCGGGTCGGAGGAGGGGATGAGTAGGGCGAGCGTGCGCAGCGTCTCGTCTGCGAGGCCGCACGGCAAGAGGCAGTTTGGGCTGCTCGAGGTATCCGTCAGTCAGATTGAGGTTGTTTTTGCCTGGCTGGCTGACGGCCCCAAAGGGCAGCCAAACTTTTTTACCTATGCTTTTGAACTTCCAGAAACGAGGCGTGGTGGAAGACGTGGACGCGGCGATCGTCGTCGGTCAGGCGCAGGTGGTCGAGCATGTTGTCGGTCCAGACGACCTGGAGCCCGGCGATGCGCATGAGGTTGTGTGCGGTGAAGATCTTTTCCAGCTTGACGACGCTGTCGGTCCTCGTCTCGGCGGCGGCGGCGTCGGCGCCAAAGAAGTCGTGGAGGAGCGTCTGCAGCGAGGCGCCGTTGTTCCAGTTCAGCCAGCGGCGGCCGGAGAAGCCGTACGGGTAGGTGCAAAAGTTCATCATGAGCAGCACGCTCGCGGCGAGGTCGATGGAGTTGTCGAGGATCTCGTCCTCGTTGGTGTGGAAGGCGGTGAGGCGGGCGCGCAAATGGTCCTTGACGGCGCGGCGCTCCTGGCCGCTTCGCAGCATGCGCACGCATTCAATCACGTCGTGGTGCGTCCGCGTGGCAATGTGCTTGCCGCCGCCGTGCAGCGCCTTGGCGCACTCGCTTTGGTAAAAGTTCCAGTACCGGTTCAGGTTGATGTCGGCCAGGTCCAGCTGCGCGCCCTCGCAGTCCCAGAATGCGTCCTCGAGTGCTGCTTTTGTCGAATCGGCAATCGTGGCGCCCAAGACGCTCGTGTTGACAAAAGTCTGGACGCTCATGTTGACCAGACAGTTCAAGACTGACGACTGGAATGGTCAGCCAAGCGGCGGCAAGGTCAATACGTCGGTATTTATCGCTTTTTTCCATTTGTGAAGAATGTGCCTGAGAAGAAAATGCGTCAGCCACAGTGGCAGCCCAACACGGCGCCATCAGGACGATAGAGGCGGGCCGGCCCTTGTACGCTAGGCCTTGTACGCTAGGCTCCCTTGACAAGGATCCAGGGCTTAACGCTTATTGCTTATTGGTAACAGCCTTTATACCTAGATACTGAAAGAAGAGGCTAACTTAGAAAAAGTAAAAAATAAAAAGTGTATGGTGAAGCAAGCATTTTGCCTGTCACGCTTCCCTTCTGACCTGAGCGTCTAAGTCAGCTACCTACCTAGGTATACCCTGGATCAATCAGCAGGCACGACTCTCACACACCCCAACGGTGGTGGTCTTGGAACATACAGCGCACTAAGTTCTGTAATCCTTTTCTGTAGATGCCGCGCCACAACTCTTCGTCAGCATGCATACGACCACATCTCTGCGCAGCCTAGCTCAAAGCTTTCCCGCTCAGCCCAGCAGTTCTTGCAAGGCCATCAATACTCAAGCCTCCATCATGAGCACTACCACAGCCGCCCCCGGAAACCTTGTCCGCGAGGGAACTCTGAATGCCCTGCGAGCCCTCACCTCACGGGGCTCAACCTGGCCCGAGCCTACGCTCTCCGTCGGGCGCAAGATCGGCAAATTCGGGGGCAAGGAGCTATGCTGGGAGGCTGTCGGCCCTGCGCGGGAGTCCTTTGTCAAGATTTCACCACGGATCAAAGAGCATCTCGAAAATGGCGTGGAAGCTGTATCATCGTGGGTGACCTGGTCCATGTACATGATTGGCAAATCTCCCGAGCTTGCTTGCCCAACCATCGTCTTCTGCTGCGAAGTCCCAGCACATCGCAAGCTAGTGCGAGACGTCATTAAAGACAGTGGCCTCCTGGATAAATACCCCGGCATCAAGACTGGTCATACGTCCCGACCGCCGGATTTCAACCAACTCGTTCAGATGGCTGACGTCGGCGCTCGGCCGGCATTGGATCTCGTCATCAAGGGACTCGTCGTACCTGATAGCAACGCCTGCGGTATGGAACTCGTCATTCATGCAGAGTCCCAGGATTTCTTTGCAAGCAGAGCCGCGACAGTTGGTGGCGTTGTTCAGCTTGGCGAACGCTTCTTCTACTTGACGGCTGAGCATGCATTTCGTGTTGCCAGCCAACAAGATCCATATGGCGAGTCTTCTTACTCAGACACCGATAGCGATTTCTCCATCGACCAAGACGTAATCAGTCACGGTACCGATGATGACTTGGAACTCGATTGCGCAGCAATGAGCAAGGTCGACATTTGCGACGACAACGATAGTCTGCAGGGGAGCGAACCCTTCATTGTCGCTCCAACCCTTATCGAATTCAGGAGACAGAAGCAAACGGTCCTGAGAGAAACTGTTCGGCTTTCCTCCGTTTCGATATCTTCGCGAGCTGACCTCGCAACCAATCTTGACTACAATCTGATCGAGGTCTCTGAGGCCAGTCACCAAGTTCCGAATTCGATCAATCACGGCGGAAGAACTCTGACCGTTCGGAACATAGTTGTCGATGGTCCCAAAGATGTAAGAATCTTGGCCATCACATCTAGAGGTATCCTGAGTGGGAGACTCTCTGGTACAAGCATGTACACAAGCCTACCCACTGCAAACACATATCAGGAAGTTTACTATGTCACCCTTGACTGTCCTCTCGAAATCGGAGACTGTGGTGCCTGGATAATCCACGCCAGCACCGGGGATCTATTTGGCCACATCGTTGCCGGCTCTCCAGAGACGGGTGCGGCCATGATCATACCAGCTGCGTTCATATTCAACGATCTGGAAGACCGAACCCAACTCCGCCCAAGGCTGCCCATGGCGACCATCCAGTCATCGCCAGAGTACATGGGGGATAAAGAACACCAAACCAAGGAAAAGGAATATAGTTTGCCACCTGCACAACTAACTCAGTACGATATAGAATGGACCAAAAATACTGCTGCACAATTCGTCGACTTGATGCGACAAAAGCACAAGCAAAATATTCGCAACAGAGTCAAGAAATCTGCTGTGGTTGTACAAGGCGCGTCCATGGCAGAATCACCTCCGTCGTATGATCAGAGTACCAAAGATGCAACTCTTCGCGGACGATTTAGAACAAGGTTTCCACTCATTCCAGAGCCGCCGGCGGAAGGAGACAAGGACGCACAGAAATTTCGCAACCTTCTTATGAGTCTCTCCTACGTGCCTTTATCGTACGAAAACGATGAGTTGCTAGAGTTGGCTCGGGTTACGATGCCGTTGGAAGAGATATCCGCAAAAGCGGCGCTGAGAGTGTCGACCTACGAAGAGAACAGCCAGGGATCCAGTGTTGAAAATCAGCCGCACTGGGACTTGACGGATTGTTCCATCATCGTCATGATGAATTGGTTCAAACATGAATACTTTACTTGGGTCAATAATCCGCCTTGCTCAGAGTGCCAGTCTGCCACAGTCCCAGAAGGGATGGGCACACCAACACCAGAGGAGTCGGCACTTGGGGCCCTCCGAGTTGAGCTTTACAGGTGTTCCAACTTGAGCTGCCAATCTTCTGAGAGATTTCCTCGCTACAAAGACACGAGAACCCTGATGCAAACAAGGAGAGGCCGCGTTGGAGAATGGGTAAACTGCTTTGGTCTGTTTTGCAGGGCACTCGGGGCGAGAGTTCGCTGGGTCTGGACGGCAGCCGACCACGTCTTCATTGAAGTCTACTCGGCTAGCCAGAGCAGATGGGTACACGCCGACCCTTGCGAGGACGCCTTTGACCAACCCCGACTCTACAGCGACGGCAAGTCAGCCCTTTTTCCCGCGTGATTTGCTATTACTAACTAACGTCCGTGTAGGCTGGGGCAAGGCACTGACATATGTCATTGCATTTTCGGTTGATGGTGCCACAGACGTCACTCGGCGATACCTCCGCGCCGTGTCTCTTTTTAGAGAGCGCCCTCGAACCCGGTGCTCCGAGGAAGCGCTCGTATACATCCTGCGAGAGATCACGGCGATGCGAAGAACCTCGATGGAGGAGGACAAGGTAGCCCGGCTGAAGGAAGAGGACGCGCGTGAACAGCGGGAGCTCGCTGCCTACATGGTGGCAAGCATCACCAATGAGTTTGTCTCCAGTTTAGGCCTCGACGACGTAACGCAGGGTGATGAGAAGCGACGGGCAGAGGAGCTGGCAGACCGGGAGTATTCCCAGGCAAGGGAGGCGTGATTTCATGTGTGATGGATTGGATGGATGGGTATATTTGAGACACGTCGTCAGCTTAAAGTTGGATCGATATACGAAATTGAACTAATTAAAATGAAACTTGTTTCCTTTGCTTTGGCGACAATAGCAACAAGCGCGAGGCTTTAGCAGCATTTGTCGTCGTGGAATGCTATTACGCTATGCCAGCGTGCAGCACGACTTAGCAGGAAAAAAGCCAAGGAAAAAAGTAAAACGTTTATATATTCTTACGCCTAGGTAATGTTCTTCTTTTAGCATAGAAAACGACTATAAACACAAGTAGAGAATACTCTATTTATACCAGGTTTATAAATAAAGGTAAAAGAGCAGAAAAAAAAAGCACAGTCTATTGTCAGATTATACACTATTATGCAAAAAGAAAGTTTCCGTTACCAAGTCGATGGAGGACAAAAAAGAGATCCGTCACCTGCAGGATTCGAACCTACGCACGCGAACGTAATGCCTTAGCAGGGCACCGCCTTAACCACTCGGCCAAAGTGACTTGGTTGGAAACGACGGATTTATTTCGCATTATAATCCCAAGCTAGGGCTTCAAAGAGTAGTGCTCGTCACTCCCTCTCGCTGCATTTTCATAGAGATCACACGACTCTATCACTAAAGCAGGTACGGCAGATGAAGAAGAAAAAGGGAGCGAGTCACTTGAAATTTCTACAGGAGAGTAAAAAAGCTTTCTACTATTATAGGTCTCTTGCTGTGATCTCCATTTAAATCACAACACCACCACACAACACGTGCACCCGCGACAGCAACCCGTCAACACCTCGAATCCCCGAATCCCCGAATCCGTACAAACAGACAAGTCTTCCAACAACGCCCGCACCATGCCAGCCTTGACGGTGCGCGCCCAGCGGCAAAGAATTTTCAAGGCCGTCTTTCACACCGATTTATCACTGCCCACGCCACTGCTATCCTCATCGGCACCCGGCGAACCGTTTGGCGGGCCACCGCTCGCCACCAATAACGCGTCGACGCGTGGCAGGCGCTCGGCCGGCAACGATGCCGGGCTGTCGGACCAAGTGAAATGGGACCGGGCCTGGCATCTGGTCACATCCCGTATTCAACTTCCCTCTTCCGTCGCCATCGAAGATTCCTTTGGCACGCTGCCGCCCCAGTCGCAGGACGGCGATTCAGGTTTCTATGAGGCACTGCCAATCGTGCTTGATCCAGCAACCAGTGTGCCCCGCGCAACGCACACTGAAGACATCCTGCTGTGGCACGCACGCCAAGTTCGGCAGCATTTTGTTCACCATGTCCTCCCGCTGCTTGCTGCCTGCGCCGGCCTCGCGGATACGTCGCAGATTGTGACGAGCACGGTGAATACCCTGGCCGCAGCCCACCGACAATATCTCAATGGCCTGCTGCTCATCGTAAGAGGTATCTCTGATGAAGCTGCTTTGGAGACGGCCACCAGCACCTTCAGGCGAGACTTGCATGCCGTCATTGGCAATTCATGGACCCAAGGTCTCATCAATGCCCTCAACCCTGCACTCGCGCGATTGCTGCGCACCATCTTGAGCATCGGGCGGCGCTTTGATGGCAGGCATGATTTTGAGGATCCCAACGCATCGACCGCCCGAAAAGAGCTATTGAGCCTTCTAGAGTCGTTGCAAAAGGTCGGTCTCGCCGGAGACAAGTTTCAGGTGCTGTTTGCAGAGTTGATGGATAGTTGCATGCACGAATTCATTCAGACAGCCTACGCCCGAGTCTGGGGCGCAATCGAGGTCAAGGACCCAAACACGGGATCGGTCCTGCCCGGCTGCATGGCGCACCTATGTGACTGGGTGGAAAACCAATATGGGCGACTGGCTGTGGAAGTCTTTGGCCAGCTCGGAGGCCAGGTGAAATGGGCCGATGTTGAGCAGTGGCGTGATATTGCCATAGGTCGTCTGGCAACGCTGCGAATACACGAGCTCTTTGACATTGTTCTGCACTGGCCCGAGACAAGAGGGGGCCTTGATGATTTGGGATACTCTGTTACAACACCCCAACGACGCCTGGCATTGACAGACACCTTCTCAGCCGCCCTACAGCATCGGCTGCTCCACCCAGGCCGGTCTACTCTGGAAATACTGCAGACATACATTTCCATGATTCGAACCTTTCACGCACTCGATCACTCAAAAGTGCTTCTTGATCGAGTAGTGCACGCCTTGCAGCTCTACCTTTGCCAAAGAGATGATGCGATACAAATTGTAGTTACGGGCCTCCTCGCAAATCCCGAAGGCATCAATGCTCTCGAGGCCAAAACGAAGCTTGTCGAGCTGGCCGTTATTATGAACGAAGCGTCTCAACTGCAAAGAATAGCGATTGATGAGGAGGATCTTGGATGGGACGACATGAACTGGGTCCCAGATCCCGTTGATGCCGGCGTAAACTACAAGCGCCCTAAGAACGAGGACGTCGTTGGCACGCTGATCAGTGCGCTTGGCTCGCAAGACATATTCATCAAGGAATTTCAGCACATTATAGCAGAGCGACTGTTGTCGAAACAGCCTGGCTTCCAGCAAGAGATTAAAGTTCTAGGACTGTTGAAGAAGAGGTTTGGCGAGCACGCGCTGCAAAACTGTGACGTTATGGTCAAAGATATTCACGATTCCAGGCGGGTCGACGCCGTGTTGCGACGCAAAATCCGCAGTGCGCAACAGCCCGGCGCTCCAGGTCTATCATACCACTCCAAGATCTTATCACGTCTGTTCTGGCCTAGTCTGACAAAGGAGACGTTCAAGGTTCCTCGGCCTGTCGCAGAAATCCAAGCACAATACGAGGCTGGTTTTGAGCAACTCAAATCATCTCGGAAGCTTGGATGGCTAGATAACCTGGGCACGGCGACAGTGAGTCTCGAGCTCGAGGACCGCACCGTCGAGCTCGAATGCAAGACGTATGAAGCTGCAGTGATTTTCGAGTTTCAAGGCGACGGAACGCAGAGCGACACGGGCGCACAGCAGCGCACTTTTGAAGAGATTTGGCAGAGCTTGTTGATGGATGAGGATGCCCTCGAACTTGCGCTTCGGTTCTGGATGACGAAGAAGGTTCTCAAGAATGTCGGTAATCGGACGTACGTGGTTCTGGAACGCTTGGATTCTGAAGCAGCCGTAGCCGATGCTCATGACGATGGCTCCGTCGACGAGGGCATAGAGATCTCTGGCAGTGTCTCCCCGAAGAAAGCCAAGGTCATGGATGCGAAGGAAGCAGAGCGGCGCACTATTTATTGGCAGTTCATCCTTGGTATGCTGACAAACTCGGCACCAGCCATGCCACTCAGCCAAATTGCCATGATGATGAAGATGCTCATCGCGGACGGATGCCACTGGAGCACCGAAGAGCTGCAAGAGTTCTTGGAAGAAAGAATTATGGCTGGGGAGCTAGAACTGGCCGGTGGCAAATATCGGTTACCCAAGAAGTGAGGCAGGCACCCAAGGCAGCGAGGACAGCTGCGTCACGTCGACTGTTCGCTCACCTCGTCGTCCTCGGTGGTGCGAGACCGAGACCCCTTGCCGGTGATGCTCACTGTGCAACATGGAATGGTGATGCGCTGCGCGACATCAGCCGCGAATATTACGGTCCGGTTTGTGTGAAATACACACTGAGTGTACGAGAAGCCTTGTTGGAATGATGTGGTGCACAAGAAAATATCATTTACCCCAATCATGAATGACCATGAGTGCTTCGCAGATGTCGACCTGCCTTGATTGGATGTATAAAGAAGGCATCTGACAAGGTCCGTGTCATGGCACAAAGGAGTCGTCAACGTTGAAAGGATCAGCGGCAATTCGGCTTGGCGCCGAGGAGGAACGGGTTGAAGCAACGATTTATATCAGCGGGAAGAGCGAGTCTTTTGGTTGCACAGTGTACTACATGGAGCTGTTGTGAGTCTTCCATTTGGTACGTGTCATGTTCCATGCGGCCTTGTGCGGATGATTGGTTTTGCGGGTTTACTGTTTTGGCCCTTTTTCGCGGCGCCGAGCGGCCGCCGGTGCGACACCGGTGCGGCCCCCCGAGATTCCACGTGTAACAGTGCGGGAGCCGAGTTGGGTAACCAATGGAGTCGTGACATGGGAACATGGCAGCTTGGGTCCAGAGAATCAATATTGTATGCCGAGTCATAGGCTTGAGTGGTACGTTTGTACAAGTGAGAGGGGGACGGCATGGTTGCTTGTCATGGTCAAAGGTCAAAGTGCATCATCGTAGCTGAGCATTGCTAAAATTGGACCTGCTGTGCCGGAGTTGCATGTTGATGTTACGTGATGGATTGCATCTCGCCAGGATGGTGCCAAGTGATAGGTTACTGCACATGACGAAGCACACATACGGAGTACTCAATCACAACTGGGTACTGTCTTGCTTCGTGTAGCTATTCGTGTAGCTATATTGAGAGAAATTCATATAGTACAGCTCATTCATCACTTTTGCGGGCTGGGCAATTCTGTCATGTCACTGTCAACCAGAGCACGACGAGTAATTTGACAATGCTCTGCAGCTAGCGCCCCCCTTTCCTCCCTCCAAAAAAAATGGCAACACCTACACAATGTGTAGAGGGGGGAAATTGCGTGCACGTCGGACAAATGCAGGACTTTTCTGTGGCAAGTCGGTAATACCACCAAGGCCAAAGGGGGGGGGAGAGACCACCAGCTGCTGTTTCGCCGACGGGCGGCTAACTTTCTGGTGTGACGATTCAGTTTACCAGTACGCGGTAGGACAGGGCTGTTTTTCCGAAGAAAAAAAAAAACCCGCCAACTCGGAAACATGTCACATTTGAGTGAGAGAGCGATGAAAACGACGGAGGCTGGCGGATACCTGGTCAGCTGAAAAGAAAGAAAAGAAAAAACCTTGGTTGTATCGCCGTGGCATAACGCCCAGCTGTGCACGCACATGACGCTGTTTTTTTTTTGGCCCGCTGGGCAGTTGCCTACGAGCCGTATTGGCAAGGTGCTTCGACGAAACCTGGGCCGAGAGCCTTGTTATGCGAGTCGTGATGATTCTGTAATGGAAAACTGGTTGTTCGGCTGGCTGAGAGGGACGTTGCTACGTAAGCTGACGTTTCTTGGAGTTTGAGAACGAGTTTGCAGAAAAGACGAATAATTGAAAGAGGTTGCTGGCCGTCGCCGTGCCCATTGTCGCGGCGGCAGGCTCCGACGACAAAAGGTCAGCAGCCGATGGTGCTGCGGCCTGGCCTTGTTAGCGTCTACCTGATGGTAGGATAGCAGGCTTTCATCTCAATTCGAGCTGGGGCAACTAATAATAGTTATTCGACTGTATTATCAACATTATGAACTTGCGGAGAAACTAAGATGGAACAACCCGTTCGGTCAAGCCCCCCCCCCGGTCGACTCTGTCGTTGAAACGCCCGCAGCAACCAGTGAGAGTCGAGGAAAGACGAGCGGCTAGACGGGTTCGCTCCAGATGAGATTGTGCACCGCCGTTGCTCTCCACCGTAACTACGTAAAGGAGATGCGCAGTAACTAACCAGTAAAACGGTTGGGCAAAGGGGAAAGTGGCATTGCAGGTTGTGGATGGGGAATTTTCTTGTGTGCCGAGTTAGGCTGGGGGGGGCAAAGATGAGGTGAGGATGAGGCACTGAATGACAGACATCGACTCAAAACTCATCGACACGAGTTGCCAGGTGCTGGCACGCGTTTGCGTGGAATAGTCTTTGTTGCTCCAACATCCTCTTCTCATGGGCGCCAATTCCTCTTGTTAGTGATTCGAGTGAATAGGCAGATATTCAGTAGTTACCAATAATAGGTAACTAGGTCCGAAGACGCCGAGCACACATTGGGCAACAGCTTCAGCCCAAGAGGCGAAAGACGGAACATGCCGCAACTGCCGACACACGTAGGCTCGGCCGGTTTCGAGTTCGGCAGGAGGGGAGACACTATCGGTGAACCAACAACGGCGGGGAAAAGCAAAAGAAGACGTCAAAGTACACATGTGTGCAAGGAAAACGAAAAAGCAAAAAAAAAAAAGGTGCACTGTTCGCTGTTATTAGTTGGGTGCAACTTGATACTACCTAACTATGGTGACATGGATTCCGTGCGACATGTCCTTTTTTGGCGCCAGACACCAGGCTGCAAGCAAAGCTAAAACTACCTACGTATGTAGTTACCAGTAAATCTCCCTTTGGCACATCCCTGTAAAAGCCGATACGTATGTAGGACCACCTTCCAGGTCGGAACCCCTCTTTGGAATCGTCTTCATCGCCCATCTCGTACGTTCGCAACAACCTTCCACCAACCCCCCTGCGACACGCTTTGTGTTTGGTCGCCCTTTCTTTTTGAACGGGACAAGTTCAGGCTCGGCCTTGACTGGTGGCGAGACAAGCAGAAAGCCGGCCACCCACCCCAATCGCCTTCTCTGCGCCAACCCCCCCTCCCTCACTTTATCGTTGCGAGGTCATAAATTCGCTCTCCTGACCGGTCATCACCTGCACCAGTCAAAGGCATTGGCTGACGACCTGCTAACGATTCAAGCTCAACCCGTCACATCTCCCACCCTCGCATCCCCGCATCTGGGCCGCCCATTCACCACACTACTACTGGTCATCGCAAGCCACACGTTCCCTCGTCCACTAGTTATCCTCCTTGCGGCATCCCAACCGAATGAATCAGCAGCCGCAGGCTTGGCCGTGTCTGTCTCTCCTCCCGCTGCTGCAGGCTGCTAATTAGTTTGGGTACTAAACATAGTTAGCTTTCGTCGGCATCCACATGCGCCTGGTGGTGACAACATTCGCGCGCTCCTACGCCACCAAAGTTAACATTTAGTTTGCTTCTTGATAGCGTAATTCATCCATAGCTGGCCTCTCTCAACTGTGGCCGATGCCAGGTCGAAGGCCGGCCCAGGCGCGCCCGTCTCATCCATGCCTGACTGAGCGCCCGCCCCGCGCTGGCATATCAGCCATCTATTGCCAGGGTTCGTTTTTGAACTTTGCATTTTCCTTTTTTTTTTTTTTTCCCTTTTAGTTGGCCCCAAGTTCCCTCTGCCTTTCCCCTCACATTATCCTGCTCTTAGCCGTCTTTTATTAGCAACGCCCTCGCCATCTGTCCTCTCCTGTGGCTTTGAATCAAATACGGCTTTTTGGAACGCCGGTATCACCAGCATCTTACATGTACTTTTATTGTACAAGTCACTACCACGCGCACACAGGCACAGAGACATAATAATACAAGCACATACACAGCAACAGCCAAGTTTCGACTGCACACGGGACACCATCGGACAAGTGCTCCCAAAGCTCCAGCACACATACACTTTGCCAAAGTCCCATACATACTTATCCACCTGCATGTCCAGACGCAGCTTGCTTCCTCTGTTTCGTCACCACCGATTTTCCCTCGCAAAGCCTGGTCCAATACCGTCGCCGTAGCTCGGCGTAGAGACACCAGCTCCGTTGGCCCTTTGAGCTCTCACGAGTCGAGAAAAAGAGAGCTAGCTAGCTGCTCACAAGTCTGCTCCAGGAAAAGGAAGAAGAACGGAAGAAGAAAAGGCCGAAAAAAAGAGCCCTGCCTCACTCGCAGCTTTTATGAAGACGCCCTTTGCATCGCCCTTTGCCCGCCGCCGCTTTTCTGGCCCGCTAGATCGCTCCTCGTCTGTCCCCATTTGTTATTAGTCGTCAACTTCTCGACAGCCTTTGCCTTTGTTCGTTCCGCCTTTCGCCTGTTTCCTGGTACCTTGTCCTTGTCACAGGTGGCCCTCTGTCTTGCCGTTTTCCTCCATCCTGCTTCTGTCTTGGGTCTGGACTGGCGTGACTGTCACTCCTCAGCACTCACTTGTCGATTCCACATTTGTATCTGGCCCCATTGCCGTACATTTTTTCTGATTTGCCTCCCTTTTTTGCTTTCTTGCTTCCTACCTATCCAAAGTAGCCATTCTCAACCCTTTATCGGCCGCTCTCTCCTTCCCCGTCTGCTGCTGTGAGCGCTCCTCTGCCCGGCCCTGCTTACTTTCCTTCCAACGACCGCCACGGGCTCCGCCCACGACCAAACTGTTCGTGCCTCTTGCCTGCCTTGATTAGGTGCCCAAGTCTCGGTTGATTTTCCTTCGCTGCCGGATGGCTTCTCCCAACTCTCAAACACCCTTCGAGACATTTCGCTAGGCTTTCTGCTCGGGCCTACATCACCTGGCTATTCTTCCTGTTGCCGCCTAGTCACTCATTGCCCCGCACGCCACCAACTCCGAGCTATCCATCCTCCATCTCCGCGAGCAGCGCAAGGAAAGGCCATAATCTATCAGCATCGATCTCGAACTGCGTTTTGCCGACTTCTTTCTACAGCCGTATACGGCGCCGCCGAATTTGGGCGTCGTACAGCTATTGAACTTGGCTGAATCTATCCACGACAAACGCCTTGTCGCTGCAGATCGCCACTCCTCTTGGATTGCATCCACCTGACCACCTCCAAGCTTTCCTATCATATTTCCCGTGGCGTCGGGGCTCCCAGACGGCGAACCAAATATTTTAGGAAACAGACTTCTGGCCGACATTCTTATCTGAACATTCTTCCGCAAACGAACCCCATCGGGTCACTTATCAGGACCTACGCGCACATATCTGCGACGCCCAGTCTTCGTCGACCCAGTGTCGGATCGTCATCTTTCCTCAACAACATTCGCCGTACCGCTGGTAATATGAGTCATGGATGACATGGATTTCGCGACCCATGATAATACACCTGGACCGCCAGCTCACACGGCTGGCATGCCGCAGTCCTTCTGGGAATGGTCTCAATCACAACCCATGCCGCCACAATGGCCCCATCAACAACCTTTGTATCCTGCTCACGATCGTCCGGCCAATCCAGCATTCATCTCCTCTTATCCCACATCGCTTCAGAACGGGCCGTATACGCCCATCAGTGTCCCTAGCGCGCTACAAACCTCGGCCGACATAAATCAATACTACACGCCAGCTAGTACATGGGCCGCTGGCCCAGTTCCACATCACCCCGACCCTTATACAGCTCATTTGTTTGGGTCATCGCTTGTTCCCACTGATAATCAGATATACCAAGCTTCCAGAAGTCTAGCTGTCCCATCTGTTCTTCCCCGCCCACACGCTGGTTTTGCGCAGGAGCCCCCGGTGGCAAATAGGCAGTCAACAATCGGCTCAATGCATCCGCAGCTCAGATCAAGTTCCCACGTGAGCCAGCAGTTCGAAATTCCCATGACATACTATCCTGAAGCAGCTGCCCACTCTACGCATTGGCGACACAACAGCCAGCCAAATCCCAATTCACAACTGAACATTCAGAATCGAAGTCGGCCATCCCAAGCACATCGACAAACACATTCTACTTCTGGTATGTCCAAAAAGAATCCCAAATCTGCGGCTCACGACTATAAAGAAAGAGAACGAAGTTGTGAGCGAGAGAGGAAGCCGTGAAGCTGGCCAGCCGCTCGCCGTCCATTTTGCCCTATCAGAGACTTGCATCTGAACAAAATTTGACCGCGATTCTAAAGATAGATGATAGATGAAATTATTTTACTGACTTGACGATCACAGCTCTGAATCCAAACTTTGGCAACGACCGGAGCTCCCCAACCTTTTCCTTCTCCGAGCGAAGACGTCTTGAGCCTACACGTAGAGGACGGCCAGGTATTGCCAGATTCGCGGCCTCTGAAAGTCGCGGTGATGCTCTGAGACAGTCTGGTGTATCTCATGTTGCTCCCGGTCATCCCGGTCCTCGTCGCCAGGCTATCTTGCGTCATGCAGGCAACTATGAAGAAATTGAGAATGCGCGAGCCCAGCTGCCTCACACTACTTCGACGAATCCGCGGAAAGAGGCTTTACAGAACCTGCAGCCAGTCAAGGTGGACGACTTACCACAAGGTGACAGAAGTAGGTGAATCACATCCGGTATTGCATCAACTATTGGCTAATTATTGAAGCCTGTATGATTTGCTACAATGAATTCGACACACCGTCGCCCGAGGGCGTCAGTGAGAAGCCCCTCAGGCTTCCCAAATGCAAGCACGTATTCGGCAGCCATTGTATCCGCAAGTGGCTTATGAGCTCGGGCAGCTGTCCGTATTGTCGTGATAAGCTGCATTCCGAGCCAAAACTGTTACCATCTTCCACCCGGGCCTTTTTAGACATAATGAGGATCAGGGGTTGGACGACAGGATCGGGGATGGCGGAAGACTTCTACCGGCGAATCATGGCCGGTGAAGATATACGTCCCCTTGTCAATGTCAACCGTTCCGTGGCTGAGAGGCGACCTTTTCCAGATGACGACGAATATGACGACTTGTCTCGAAGGACTCGGCAGCGTCGGTCCAGTTCCTCGAGCGTTGAACCCGAGCTTTTGTCACCCGTACAGAGCTCAGAAAATTTACATGGACCGAGATATCGAACCGCGTTGAACTCATCTGGACCTGTATCGCCATCGCAAACGGGACCGGCACCACGTGCGTGGATGTTCATGGCTCCTGGATCGTCAGGCAGCATTGCGCAGAATACGCCGCTGCGATATCAGTCTCCGGCTCGTCCTGCGGCTCAGTCAACAGAAGTACACCCGCACAACTCGGCCACACCCCCGTCGGCAACACACCATACGTTCGCAGAAATCATGGGTCAGACCGCTAGCTCGCGTGCGATACCGAACCCGCTACAACACAGGACCCGAGCATCACATATGCAACACTTGGGTTCCAGCGATAATCCCATGGGACAATTCATAGAAGAAATGTATTTGAGTGGACAAGACTCATCTTGAGCCAAGTGGAGAACGATATCCTGGGGTTTTGAAAGCTCACGATATTGGATACAATTCATGGCTGGCTAGAAGTGCAGTCTCGAGGAACAAGGTTTTTACATCATGCAACCTCCCTTTTCTCCGGCCCCTGAATTGGGTGGCTAAACAGCGTTTTTATCTTCAGCATCATATTGGCGTTGT
>NW_006271972.1:2920455-3029119 GCF_000225605.1 Cordyceps militaris CM01
GGTTTTTTTTTGGCATAGCTCCTCTGCATTTGGTGTTGCATTGTGCCTTCTTGCTGTATCAATTGGAAGATATACCCAAGGGGGTTGCTTTGTTATTTTTGGGATTTGGGACCTTCTCATGTATCATGGCAGTTTTAGAAACCAGCATAGCGTGAGCGGCCCAAATAGCGATTGTTTGGTTTTTCCCTCTGTCTCTCATCTCTGGACTCGCGGAACTAGAGTAATAGCGGCTTCTTGGACTTTTATTAGAACGACTGGTCCGCCATCAGAATCCAAGGGCATAGTAAAATGGAGATAATTCTCTAGTAAACTTGTTCTCCGTGTTGTATAACTGCATGAGGAAGCGAAAGTAGTAATCAATCAATAATCAATCAAGCGGCATACATTTGGGAAGCTGTAACGCTCTTACTTGGACTAAATAGGGTAGCAGACTGACTACATAGGTACATAGCGAGGTAGGTAGTCGATCGGGTGCATCAAATGGACGGACACAATGTGGTGGCAACTTTTGGGAAATGTCCTTTTCTATACATTAGATTCAGCTATGCTAGTGAGTATTAGGTTCGTAGTCTGGATTTCTTTCGTTCACTGCTTCAATGCATCGCCTGCGCATTGCCGCACGGGGCTCCCACCATGTTTATTGCTCTGGGCTAGCTAGGTACCTAGGTAGGTACCTAGTAATAGTACCTACTAAATAAGCTGGACGTTGACGAGGCAGCCAGCATCGTCGCCCCGTATTCTGTGGCTTGACTGCTGACAAGTGGTGCCACGACAGCTGTGGCGCCACGACCAAGATAGTGTTAGCGCAGCGCTGCTATAATACATTGATATGTGATAGCCAGCACCTAACTACAACACTGTTTCCATTTAGAGTAGCCGATTTATTGTAATAAGAGACGACGACAATCTCTAGGATCAGAAAATTGAGGATGAATAGTTGGGCATTGCTGATGAGCGGGACACCCTTCTTAAAGATGCCCAACGCGACGTTCATGTAGCGGTCTGAACAAGATGGAGGAATGGCCCAGAGACCCACCAGTCCATGCATTGTTGTCCCATTGTTCAACGTCAGCTAGCGGCTTGAAGCAGCACTGTATGTCAACAGAGGGCAAATTACAAACAGCATACAATTATCGGTTCACGAATACCTACCAGTCGTACCGCGGAATCTAAAATTTACCCAGGCTCTTCTTGCATCAACCTCCTGCTGCAAGCTGGTTTGCTGCGCTACTAAAGCGGCGTTGCAGCCAGAATTATCTGCCTGGCTCTAGCGTCATCCCCAGCCACCCACCATTTGCACTTTTTCAGCGGAGCGGCTCGGGTCGATGGCTCCCCACCAGCTTGCCCAGCTCGGCTCCTCTCAGCGGCCGCCAGTGGCCTATAGCTCGGTGTAGGTGCCATCAGGCCCCATTTCAGGACCATGTAAGTCCTCCTCCGCAAGGGCCACTCCAAATCAAAACAACATTTTCGTCCTTCATCCTTTTCCCACCCCAAAGGAATCGAAACCCCGATCCCGATTTGCCGAGCATAGGCTTTCTGCTGCCCATATGCCTTATTCTTTTCGCGTCCGTCCACGCACCGAATAGACATAGACACTGGAAATATAGCAACAAGCCTACAACCGCCCCCCCCCCCCCCCTCTCACCACCATGCCACGCGAGAGTCGTCGTCAGAGTCGTGATGACTCTGACAGGCGCAAACCTGACCGCGAGCGAGATAGAGACCAAGACCGAGACATAGACCGTCGCCGTGAACGAGATGGTCATGCCACTGATCGATACAGAGAAAGCGACAGCAATAACCGCACCAGGACCGCCGACTTCACCTCGATGCCCAACCCGCCCTACTTCACGAGCATGCCCCCTGCCGCACCACACTCACCCCCTCGCCAGTACACCTCCTCCATCGGTGCCAACCCCCAAGAACACCAGAGACGACGAGCTCCGTCCAACTCCAGCGCTGGCAGCTCTAGCTCCTCCTCCCTCCTCGACATCTCCAGACACTACCCGCAAAGCCGTTATGGCGGCTTTCTGGGTACCTTCTTCAGCGCACCCTCGGAGCGCCGTCGCCGCAGCGAAGCCCGCCGGGCTGCTCGCTCGTCCAAGCGCCGTACCTCGTTCTACTTTGGAGGCACCGGCAATTCCTCGTCGTCGTCTGTCAATTCGGACCTGGCCTACGGACAGGGATACATTCCCAAGTTGCGCCGTCGCGGCTCTGGCGGCAGCAACAGCTTTCGCTATGGCGCTGCCGTTGCTAGTAGTAGCGGTCGCCCAGCCAAGACGAGGGATGCTGTAATCCCCGACGCCCCGCGTAGGCCCGACGGTCCCATGCGCGGCAAAACGGACGAGGAGATTCTCGAGATTGGCCGCCAGCTGTCCGACCTGGCGCACAAGCAGAATAAACACGACCTGAAAGCTGCGGGCTACGTCAAGCCCACTATGCTGGCAGCGGCGGCAGTCGGGCTCGGCAAGTACCGCAAGAGCCGCAAAGAGGCTCGCTCCCGCGGAGTCGGCAGCTCCAAAGTTCACGAGGATTCGTCAAGTGACCAGTCTGACTGGGAGGATGCCTCGGATGACGAGAGTGACGGCGCAGACTCTGTTCTCGCGTACGGCTCTGTCGTCTCCTCTGTCTTACGGCCCAATGTGACTGGTAGTTCCAGCCACGGTGTTGGGCCCTATGCGAGTGGTGCTGGTGCTGCTGCGGCCGCAGCTCTGGCGGATCCTGGCAGGCGTAGCTCCGTCGTCGACCCTCGCTTGTTCGGCCCCGTCAATTCTCTGCGCGGCATGATCAATACCCCGTGTGGCTTTGGCCAAGATCCACATGTCCCCCAAAACACATACCAGACGACCGCGGACGCTCGTCGATACAATGTCGAGCCTTCAGACAGACTTCCCATGCGGGAAGTCTACCCCGTTCCCACGTCAGACCCTGCAAGGTTTGATGTCGACGCCAACTCTAGACAGGAGCTGCCACATCGCTCTCGTACGTCCACCGTGCCTCTTGAGCAGCCGATTCCCAAGTTCCCGGTCTCTTCTAAAGTGTATGACGCCGAGAAACTGGAGGATCCTGCCCCCCGTGACTCCCGTCACGGCAAGGACCGCGACAGCCATGGCGTCAATGGTAGCACTGCTGCTGGTTTCATGGCTGCTGCCATTGGTGCCGCTGGTGCCGCTGCTCTGGTCTCTGATCGTAAAGAGGACAGAAAGGATAAGAAGGCCCTGCGCGATCACGAACGCGAACGGGAGCGCGAACGAGATCGAATCCGCGAAAAGGAACAGGCCCGTGAACGCGAGAGAGAGCGAGAGCGAGAGCCCGAGCGCGAAAAAGACCGACGGGAGCGTGATCGTGATTCGAGGCGCCGAGACAAGGACTCCGAAAAGGACAAGGACGGCAAGAAGTCGAAGCGTGACTCGTTGCCCTCCACCAAACAACACGAGAACGACCACAAGCGCCATTCCAGAAACGATGACGAGGAGACGCCTCGTAAGCGCCGCGAAACTGAAGCCGAATACTACGCCGACCTGCCTTCGTCTTCTCGCAGAGACCGCAGCAAGCGGGATGTCGTCGACCCTCGTAGCGAGCTTTCTCGCTCCTCCAATCGAGATAACAAGTCATACTCTAGCCGGGACGATCGCAAGGAGGATAAGGGCAAGCCCGTCGACAGATACGATTTCAACTACAACCAGGGCGCCTCCACCTCAAAGGTCAACCCATTTCTGTACCAAGTGGCCGATGGTGCCTTTTCCACGACTGAATTAGCAGCCGCTGAAGTTCCTCCGGGGCGCCCATTGACACCCAATATTATCACAATTGATCGCGAGCCCAATTTTGACGACTATGAGCCGTATCTGCCGCTGACCACTTCTGAGCCGAGACTGAGCCGAAAGGATTCATTCGAGATTGAGGAGCGAGCCCAGGGTTCCCACGACTACTCCCATCACGCCACTGGCTCTCACGACTACGAGGAAGGCGAGCATGAGGCACGCAGCATCTACGATCAAGCAAAACACGCTACTGTTCCTGTAGCTGCAGCTGCTGTCGCCTCGGCCATTGCTGTAGAGGCTGAGCGCTCCCGGGAACGTCGCCGAGACCGCTATGACGATGACGGTTCTCGAGATCGCGAGTCTTGGCGCAGAGACACTGTCCAGGAAGAAGCGGATAGATACTACAGACAGTCCGTGATTGCTCGAAAAATTGAAGAGGAGCAGATCCGCAGCCAGACACCCGAGAATGATGACGCTCCGCAGGTCAAAATTGTCACTCCTCCCGAAATGCACGAGCAGCATAAGACTGTCGGCCCCTACGACGCACCAAACGCCGATGTGCGCATCGACAACCAGCTCTCCCCCACAGAAGCTCGCAAGTTTGAGAAGAATAATGGTAAGCGCAAGTCCAACTTTAAGTCGCGCGACCCATCCTGTGAACGAGACCGGCCCGTCCTAAACCTCGTATTCCCTACCCCCATTCCCAGCAGGGAGCCGACTCCCAAAGTCGAGAAGCAATCGCGTAGGGGCCAGCCCCAGTCGCAAGCAAGATCTGACCCGTCCCCAGAAGTTGTCATTGGGCCGAAGGGAGACCTCATCAAGGCTGAGTCGTCAAACAAATCCGTCTCTTGGGGCGAAAATTCCACAAAAAGTTTTGAAGTAGAGAGCGCTGATGGTAGGAGCGATGCAGAGAGAGAAAAAGTTGACGAACGGGAGGAGAAACCGAGAGCGCGTCTGAGTAGGGCAAGCCCGTGGGGGATTATTGCTGCAGCCGTCGCCGGTAGCAGCAGTGAGCCCTCTGGTGAGCCTGACACAGTTGCTAGGCGCGAGTCTGGCAAGGAGGACTTCGGCTCCAAGGTGCATGATTCGCCCGATATCAGCGGCGTAGGTCCTGAACAAGTTTACACTGTCGACACGCGCGACCAACCTCCAGTCCCAGGACCCAAACCGACCAACCCCACCAGGACTACTCTGCCCGGATCATTCGCCGACGACATCGAATTCGCGGCCACTCTAGCTGCCGGACTCAAGGATACCGGCTTCGATTCTAATATTGTGGTTGATGACCCCACTTACAGACGACGTGACTCGCCACCCGGCACGAGGGAGGCGAATGGTGACGAATGGAATAACAGATCCATGTCTGATATCGTTATGGATATTGCCAACAAAAAGGAGTCAAGTCGCTCTGTGGTGTCAGAGCCTGGTGGCCTTGTCCGCGACAAACCAGCTAATGGCGACAACAATATCGAGCACGAGTGGGAAGCGCCCAAGAAGCTGAGCAAGAAGGATAAGAAGAAGCTGGATAAGCTCAAGCACCAATCCCTAGACCTTGGCGAATCCAGCACCCCTTCATCATCCGAGACGATTGTTCCTGATTCAACCGAGACCACGACATTTGAGGATGCCATCGATGACTCGTCCAAGCTTTCCAAGAAGGAGCAGAAGCGACGCGAGAAGCAGGCCAAAGCGCTGGCTCTCCTCGAGGGCGAAAGCCATGACACGCAACCTCAGCCTGACCCTGCAGTCGTCGAACGCTCTCTGCCGACTGAAGGCGTCGCCGACAACACGTTCGAAGATTCTGCTGGCAAGAAGAAGAAGAAGAATCGAAAGAGTCAAGACGCGGCGCCAGAGGATATCGTTACGGTCCCCAGCGATGCCTTTGATGATTTGCAGTCTCTACGAAAGTCGGACAAGGACGATGCGGCTGTAGACGATTGGGACACCCCTTCCAAGTCGAAGCGCAAGTCCAAGTCGGACCGTGATGAAGCCGCCCCCCCACGCTCTGCTGCAGAGTCGGAGATTTCTACCTCGAGCAAGAAGAGCAGCAAGTCGAAGAGACGCAGCGGTACCGAAGCCGACCTGGACGGCTACGGCAGCGATGCCAGCAAGAAGAGCAGCAAGTCCAAGCGTCGTAGTGCTGTGGAAGGTGAAGACGGCTACGGCAGCGACGCGAGCAAGAAGAGCGGCAAATCTAAGCGTCGCAGTACTGTGGAAGGTGAAGATGGATACGGCAGCGACAGAAGCAGAAAGAGCAGCAAGTCCAAGCGCCGTAGCGGCACAGAAGGTGACTTTGACTCCGCTGGCGACGTACCGAGCCGAAGTCGCAGCATATTTGATGACCGTGACGTCTCGTCTGTGGTTTCTGAAGGTCGTGCCGATGGCCGCCGCCGCGAACGTGAAAAAGATAGAGATCGCGACAAGGAAAGAGACCGAGACGGACGAAGCAGCAGCAAGCGCTCATCTCGTAATTATGACGACGATGACGACGCCCGCTCTGTCGTTTCCGTCGCCTCTGCCCCTGGCGGCATCCGCAAGAGCAAAGAACACAAACGATCCAGTGGCCTTTTTGCAAGCATTTTCAGGCGAGACGAGGACAAGAAGGAGAAGGAGTCTTTTTTAGATAATGCCGGCACCCTTGGCGCGGGTGTCGGCTTGGCGGGCGCCGCAGCTATTGTTGCTGCCGGCGTCTCTCGCTCCAATGCCACCGACCGCTTCTCCGAGGCCAACGACGACGACACTCAGCGGGCCTCGCAAGTCGGATCTTACGATTACGATACCTTCGACCCCGAGATTGCCCCCCGCGCAATCAAACCCGCCATTGATCCGCAGTATGGCGATCTGCTTCCCCTCCCGCCGAGCGAACCCGGTAGCCCGGGCTCAGAGCCCAGTGACCTTCCAGCTCTCCCGGATAGTCGACCGAACACGCCTCCCGAAGAGCATGGCATGAGACGGGACCAGATGTCACACCGGCGCCGACGCAGTACCCAGGAGACGCCTGCCAAGTCGCCTAGCAGAACAGCCATTCCCATCTCGCTTCGTCTGGGACAGCGCACCCCAGTCAGTCCCAGCGGCACTTTTAGATCCCCTCCCGCCACCCCTACTCCATCTGGCACCATACCAGACTCAGCAGCAAAGAGAGCATCGCGCGGCACATCTTGGGACAGCAGTAGAGAAATCAAACCTCTCTACCTTCTCGAGCACTCTCGCCATGGTTCTGGTGACACGCTTGTCAAGCAGGACGACCTTCCCGCTCTCCCGCCTTCGCTGTCTGCTTCGGAGATATCCCTCACCGAGGACAACTTGCCTGCTGGTATTGGCTCTTCAGGCCTTCACATTGATACTCAAGACTTGCCACCATCAGTCGACCAGCACGGCGGCTCGCAGGAAAGCACCCCAAAGGCCGAGGTCAAGTCCGAATTCCAGTCTTTTGTGGAGTCTGGAGCTGCTGTAAACCCCGATGAGGTCGACTCCATGTCCAAGGATCGAAGCTCCTACCTTCTCAACTCGACGCCCTCGTCCACCAAGACGACCGCCACAATGGAAAGCGAGTCCACTCACAGATCAAATGATGAGATGCCCGACATTATGGAGGATCTGGCATCGGCCGATGAACGATTTGAGGATGCCGTAGATGTTCAATTCGCCGACTCGCGCCGTTGGTCGGAGGACTCAACAACGATGCAAGACGCCCAGGAGCAGCACGACTCCCAACTTGAGCCTGAGCTACTGGCTAGAGATGTTCCCGCTCCTGCGACGGAGCCTGTCGCGGCGGAACCTGATGAGTGGGCAGGGCTCAGCGTCAAACAGAGGAAGAAACTCAAGAAAGCCAAGAGAAACCAGCCGCTGGAACTGGGTGAAACCTCTGCTCGCGAACTTATAACCGAATCTGCCCCAGAGCCTGCTGCTGAGCCAGCATCTGAACCGACGTCTGCCCTTGAGTCTGTTTCTGCTTCCGATCTTGCCGTCAAGCCTGTACTCGAATCACCCACAGAACCTGCCGCTGAGTCTGTACCTGAACCACTACCTGTAGTTGAACATGTCCCTCCTTTTGATCTTGACTTGGAGCCTGCAGCTGAACGCGCTTCTGAAAAGGCGCCCGAACCTGAATCTGACCCCGCTCCTACTTCTGCTCCCGAGGCTTCTACAGAGCCAGGGCTTGCCCCCGAATCGACACCCGGACCTGATTTCTCTCTCGAATCTTCTTCTGTGGAGGCGCCTGGCTCTGTTGCTGATGTCTCAACCGTTGTGGAGGATGTTGACAATATATCCACTCCAGATCAAGCCCGCGAAGAGCCTCCGAAGGGTAAGAAGGGCAAGAAAAAGAAGAAGAAGTCGCAAACCTGGGAAGATGATGTTGTTGACGCTTTGCCTGTCGCCGCCGCCCTTGCTGGTGCTGCCGCACTCGCCACAGGAGCCGCCTCCAGCAGAGAATCTGCCTCGGAGATCACGCCTGAAGTCGAACGCCTGTCGCCAAGTGAGGTTCCTCAGAGCCCGCCCGCCGAGACTCATGGCGTTTCTGCCAAAGTGGAGGACCTTGTAACCGATGCCCAGCCTGATATCGCGGAGGCAGCTGATTCGCTGGCGCGCTCCACAAGGAAGAGCAAGAAGAAGAGCAAGAAGGGTCAGCAGCTTGAGCCCCTGACCGAAGTTGACTCTACGAGTGCGTGTGATCCTTCAACAGAGCTCGCAAGTGAGGGAAATACTGCGCGAGATGACGCACTCTCAACCGAGGAGGCTGCAACTGATGTTACCGTAACCGAAGCAGAGCCTACACCCGAATCACAGCCTGGTACGGTTGAGGCCACTGTTGCAGATGCTGAAGATGAATGGTCAACTACTCCTACTTCTAAAAGGGATAAAAAGAGCAAGAAGAAGAAGTCTATTGCGCTTGATGACGCTCTTGCTAAACCGCACTCCGTGGCAGAGGCTGTGGAAGAAACTCCCATCGTCACAGAAAACGAAGAAGTTCTGACCGCCGAGCCGGAGTCCATGCGGGAGGCCCTGCAAGATATCGCCGTTCCTACAGAAACTCGAGAAAGCCATCTTCCTGCCGATGAGTTAGCCACGGAAATAGTTCAAATCAACACCGAAGCCAGCTCGGAGCCGCAGTTCGACAAGGCCGACGCGGTCATTGTAGATGCTGATGAAGGATCGACTGCTTCTAAGAAAAAGAAGAAGAACAAGAAGAGGAGGTCTGTGGGGCCTGACGTGCCCGATGTGCCTACTGAGCTGCAGCCAGAGGCAGAGACTGTGCAAGAGACCTCGATCGCTGCCGATAAGAGCGCATCTGTTGAAGATACGCCTCTTGACATAGATGCTGAGCAGGCTCAGCTCGAGGTCGCAGCCGACGTTCCAAACAAACTGTCGGACGCCAAAGCCGTCAACGCAGATGATTTCTTGTCCACTCCCGCTGCGTCCAAGAGGAACCAGAAGAGGAAGAAGAAGAAGACTGCTGTCCTCCTTGACGATACTACGCCTTCCGAGGAGCCGGCCACAACAACCGATGAGCAGAGTCAAGAAGTTGTGGATGCACAAATTGACCCTGTCTTGGACAAAGCTCCTGCGGTCGAAGAAACTCACGACCAACCTGCGGTTTCTGAAGAGCAGAAAAATCCTGAATCTCTCGCCAACCCCGAAGAAGAGAAGTTTGCAGCTGTCGGTGAGGACAAGATAAAACCGAAGAAAAAGAAGCGTAAATCGGTGCAGTTTGAACCCGAACCCGAAATTGTTACTCTGCCGCTTGAGGAGGAGGAGGAGGTGCTGCCCCCCGAAATTGACCTTTCTGAGACTGGTGGCACTCAAGGAACCGCTGCGACCCCGATTCTCGAGACCCAGGACACAGTCCTCTCCGCGCAAGATCCCGTCTTTGAGGAAGTCCAGTATGATGCCAGTGCGGACACCACGCAGACGGACAGCCAACCCCCCACAGATGACTGGAGCGACTCTCCGGCCTCCAAGAAGAAGGGCAAGAAAGGCAAGAAGAATCGTCAAGTCTGGAGCCCAACCGAAGAGCTTGCTCCGGATAGTCAAGACACCAGCTCTGCCGACAGAGCGCTCGACGATCCAACCCTTGCCTCTACTTCTGCCGAATTTGATAACAAGTCGGGTGTTGATGATATGGCTCTTGCTGCGCTTACGACCGATTCCAACACACTGGATGTTATTGATGATGTCGCTACTGCTACCGACACTACCGACGTTGACAAGCCCAAGACGGACGTGGAGTCAGAGGACGAATGGAGCAGACTCATCTCAGGGAACAGGACCGAGAAGCTTCAGGATGAGACCGTTCTCGTTTCTCACTTGACAGAGGAGCCTGAAGCGGTTGCCGATATTTCTGATAAGCAACCCGAGGCCTTGGAACTGGAAGCCAAGAAAGACTTGCCCGCTCTCTCAGAGCCGGTGGAGGAATGGCCGTTAGCGACTGCCACGAAAGGAAAGAAGGGTAAAAAGAACAAGAAGTCACGTTCTTTGATCTCTGGTGATGCAGCTGAGCCCCAGATAGACGCTGATCCCCAATTAGACACTGCCGCCGTTACCGAGACACCTGCTGAGACTATTCTTGAGTTGGAGAGTGTGGCCCAAGCGATTGACGCCGCCGAGGTAGGCGCACCGCGTGATACGACTGATGCAATGCCTGTTGTACCGGCTGCCGAGGGACCAGTCATTGGGACTTCTCGCAACCCCGCTACTGACGATGCCGATTCTATCTTCCCTAACAAGAAGGACAAGAAGGACAAGAAAAAGAAAAAGAAGCAGGCAGCTCTGCACGAGCCTATTGGCGATGTTCCCAAGGAAGCTACTGAAGCCGAAACCGCGACATCTGTTGACGAGGAGCAGCCCGTTAGGCTACTGGATGACGTTGCCGAACCTTCCAACGACATCATCGCAGACCAGACCAACTCGATTGGCCCTACACTCGAATCGCCTCCCGAAACAGAGCCGACCCCAGTGCAACAGGACGAGGTTGAACCAAATGAGGAAGGGGGCGGATCCATGACGAAAACTTCCAAAAAAGACAAGAAAAAAAAGAAGAAGCAGGCTTCTGTGGAAGAGCCCCATTTTGAGTCAACTGAAGATGTTCCGCCAACCGAGGCTGTCCCGCTGACCACACCTATCGCGAGCGAGCCTGAGATTCTAGTTGAAGCTGCCTTGCAACCTGACGCTGAACCTGAATCTCCCGAAACGGAACAGCCAAGCCCGGATGAGTTCCCTGCTAAATCTTCGAAAAAGGAAAAAAAGAAGAAGAAAAAGACGAAGCAGACAGTTTCGGAAGTAGCTGAAGCGGCAGCGACCGGACCAATAATTCCTGTTCTTGAGCCGAGACCTGAAGTCGAAGATCTTGATACTGCCATGTCGGTGGACCGCCAGAGCGACGATGTAGAGCAACCTCAAGCTGACATCCGGCCTGTCGAAGAGTCTCTATCGGAAGTAGTGGCGATCGGAACTGCGAACCAAGACCGTGCTGCACAACTTGAGCCCGAGGTTGTCTCTACGGAACCCCAGCCTGAGAGCACCACCCAGCCCGCGTTCGCTGCCGAGCCCGAAGACGAGCGGGGTAACTTCTCGACAAAGCCTTCTAAGAAAGATAAGAAGAAAAAGAAGAATTCCGCGAGCGAGGCTGTTTCACAAACACCCGAGGCGATGTCCGTCAAAGCAACCGTCATCGAGGAGATGGCCGAGCAAACTACCGAGGCTACGATTTCGACGAATTTATCGGACTTATCAGAGACTTCTGCCGAGACGGCGACGCTAGAGTCGACGGTGGAAGACGACCCGGTTGGCTTCTCGACAAAGACATCCAAGAAGGATAGGAAAAATAAAAAGAAGCCAATGAGCGATGTCGTTCCGCCGCTGGACGAGACATCCGCCGAGCCTGCAGTTGTGCAATCCGTCGAGACTACTGCTCCTCATGACGCGGTCGAAGAGAAAGATTTTGCGGAGCCTTCTACCAAACCAATAACCCAAGACGCTGTGTTTCAAGAGGATGAGTGGGCGAACGCGCACAAAGAAGACAAGCCAGTGAGCGAAGCCGTTAAACTGTCCGAAGAAACCTCTCAACCGCTTGTAGATGAGAGCTCCGCCGGAAATGTCACGGGAGCTAGGACGTTGGAAGCCGAAATGCTTCCTTCCGAGCCTGTCATGGAGGCTGCTATTAAGGCTGCTCCCGAGGTGGTTTCTCCTGACAGCCCTGCAAAAGAGGCCGAGCCTGAAAGTGAATGGGGCGATTCAGCTTTGGTATCTTACAAAAAAGATAAGAAGAAGAACAAAAAACGGATATCCAAAACTGAAGGCGTCTCAACGGTCGAGGAGCCCACCACGCAGCCCGATGGGGAGCCGTGCGCCAAATCTGCAACTGAGTCCAAGGAAATGGCTGATTCCGTGAGGGTGGATGAACATCCTGAACCCACCGTCCACCCTGCTGCTGAACTTGCTGCTGCGCCTGTTTTCGAGACGCCGCCTGAGGAAGCTGCGGCCGGAGACGAATGGGGCAGCGCCAGCGTCACTTCTTCTCCTAAAGACGAGACAAAGAAGCCGAAGGAGTCTGCGAGCGAAGCATTAGAGCCCACTGCCCAAGATTCCGCACAGGTGCTGGATGAACCCTCCGTGGAACCGGCCACCGAGATCATTCCAGAGGCCGGTGTCAAGGCAATGGCTTCCCAGGTTCCCGAAGAACCAGCCGTCAATAAAGCCGAGTTAGAAGACGAGTGGATGGCGGGTCTTTCTAACAAGGAGAAGAAACAGTTGAAAAAGGCCGGCCTGGCTGCTGCGGCTCTTGGTGTTGTTGCAGGTGCCGGGGCGGGCATATTGATGGACGAAACTCCTGAGCCTTTTCCGAATCCAGAGTCAGTTCAGGACGTCAAGGAGGATGTAGAGCAGGGCGAGCGTCAAGTTTTACCGGCTCCTGAAACTACGGAACTCGAAGCAGAAGGGTTTGTCACGAAAGCAGTCTCCAGAAAGGACAAGAAGAAGGCCAAGAGATTTAGTCGTTTAACATCCGACGTGGCTGAGCCTGCATCGGTGGCAGAAGAGACTAGAGCTGCGGAATCGACTGCTAAAGAAGCAGCTCCCGAAGGTTCCACGTTCGAGCCACCCGAGTCTTCATGGGCAGAGGAGAACGATGACGGGTGGCCACTAGCGACCAGAGGAGACGCAGCTTCGGAAGAGCCCAAAGCTGCTGACGAAACTAGCTTCGAGGCCCCGGTTTCGGGAAAGAAGTCGAAGAAGGACAAGAAGCGAAAGTCCGGACTTGATTTCGCCAGTCCTCCCCCAGAGCCAGCCGTCGAAGCCGATGTTGCTATTTCGACTGTGCCTGCTGAGGAGCCAACGGCAGCCGTGGCTCCTCTCGACAGTCTTGCAACCCCAGAGACTCGATCCCCGGCGTTGGAGGTGGATGAATGGGCCTTGTCTGCAAAGAAAGGCAAGAAGGGCAAGAAGGGCAAGCGACAAAGCACTCTGGATGCGCAACCAGAGTCCAGTCCCACAGAGGAGACCGCTGAACCTAACGCCGCCCAAGGCGTTCCCGCCACTGAGCAGACTCGGGAGCTTGTAGCCTCAGACGCTGCTCCCGAACTTGCGCCTGTTGAGGCTAACGCCGATGACTTGTGGGCCACGCAGTCGAAGGAGACCAAAGTCAAAACCACCTTCTTAGCCGAGCATGAGGCCGCTGCGGAGAAGCCTTTGGCCGACTCTGTCATTGATCCTCCCACAGAACCTGCCCTCGATCCTATCCCCTCTCCTGCTGAGGACGCTGTTGCCGGCCCCACTGCTAACCCAGAGCCAGCACCGCCTGCCGAAGCGGTCAGTGGTGAATGGCCAATGCCTACGAAGAAAAAGGGCAAGAAGGGCAAGAAGGGCAAACCCATCTCACTGGCTGACTTGGAGGGAACTGGGAGCAAGGGCGTTCTTGGGTCTGACGCAGACATTAGTTCGGCCTTGACACAACCCGAACCCGCAGCGGAGGACGAGCGCTTCCCAACCGACATCAAGGGCCAGGAAAAGGAAGCCAAGGATATGTCTTTCCAAGACCAGGACGATCCGGTCAACGAGCAATCATCCCCGGAGGCACCAATTGAGGCGCAGGATGTCCCTTGCCTCGAGGCTATTACCGAAGCTCCCGCCAAATTCGTAGAAGAACCAACTGTCATGTCTGAGACCAAATTACGAGGTGATGATAGCCGATCCGCACCGACCAAGAAAAAATCCAAGAAAGACAAGAAACGCCAGTCTACTACTGGAGAGATTACCCCGGTCACTCAAGCTACTATGAAATTGGACGAGGACATTTCGAACAACGACGATTCTTCAACGGCAAGGAAGGCTAAACGAGATGATGCGACTACAACAGGTGACGAGAGGCAAGAAAGGCGATCTGATGAAGCGGTTAGTGTTGGTGAAGTCAAAAGAGACGATTTACCCGATGTTGAAATGACAAGGTCTGTTGACGATAAGTTCAGAAGCTCTGATAGCAAGATGACGACGACAGAACGCTCCAAAGCAAGGGACGGTGGCAAGGCAAAAGGAATTCGCGACTCACTCGAGGCGGTGGGAGCCGCGGCAGCGCTTACGGGTGGTGTAGCGGCTCTGACGCAGATGTATGGAGGAGGGAAGAAGCAGAAGGGCAAGAAGTCCAAGATTGTGGACAAGAGACAGCCGCAGGAGAATGACATGTTTGATGATCCGGCCTTGTGGGAGGGATCAGAGAAGAGGAATATTGCAGAGGAACCGAGAGACGAGGCAGCAGACGATGGAGTTGACGAGTTTTGGGGCCCGAGCCGACCGGACCCTGGCCCCAGCGTGGCACCACATACCCCCGCTAGCACCAGTTTCACTGAGTCTGGCGATGAATGGAAAGAAAATGTCAGACAAGGAGTGCCGGTGGGCGATGAGTATATCGAGAGCCCCGTCTTGGGACGTGACGAGTCCTCGGTGCTACAATCTACGCCTGGTGGCCTACTTCGACGTGATTCAAAACTGGAGGAGCCAGTAGGAGGGCTATTTGAAGAAACGCCTCGAGAGGTTTCGTCTCGCCAATTATACTCGGAACCGAGCGAGCTACGATCTTCGCCTACGAGAGGACTGCCTGCAGTCCAAGAGCTTCCTGAAGCTGAGAGGGCGGCCGCTACCGGTGAACTTTGGCCGGCGGAGCGACCCAACCGCGACAGTGGGTTTATCCCAGAATCGCCTCAGCGACGCAGAAGCCCCAAGATTGTGGACGACAAGCTTCGAGACAGCGGTGTGGACAGCGGTGATTGGCGCGACTCGACGCACATGCAGACGCCAGAGGCGCATAGCCGGGATCTGGACAGACGGCTAGGCCCTTCGCCTTTCAATACACCGGTTCTACATGAACCGGCTCGAGACGACGTAACGACGCCAATTGCCGACCCTGAGAAGAAGTTGCGCCGATCCAAAAAAGACTACGGTGGGCTCGCGGCAGTGGCAACCGGAGCGACTGCGCTGGCCACTGGAGCTGCTCATCACGACAAGGGATACGACAATGACAGACGAGCGGTGTCAGAGTCACACGCAGTAGCCTCCGGATCAGCCTCTGTCGAAGCGACTGTGCCGCGGAGATCTGTGTCCAACACTAGTTTGTCCCGCCAACGCACTCCAGAGCCGCTAAAGTTGAGGCCTGATAGCCCAGGCAGCATATCAGGCTACCGCTCCACAGCCACACATACACCGCCACCTCTGCGGCGGGTCGACAAGCGCATGAGCGGAGACCTTCGAGCTCTTCGTCAACAAAACAACTCCACGCCGCCCGTTGCTAACGAGGCCCGTGTCCGTACAAAGGACATGGCTGATGTATACGTGAGTGTCTTTTGATACGTTGCGACAGTTTCCCCATCTTTGGTTGCGATGCGGTATTTTGGCTTGGGTTTTCTTTATTTTTGTTGGTTTTTTTTTTTCATTTTTCATTTGCCTCAGGTTTCCCCAGCCACCCGCACCATCACCATCATTGTACTTGCAACTGCTGCATGCACTCCAATAACTGACACTCTTGTTATAGGATGGATTCGGAGAGGGTCGCCTTGGGTCGCCTCGATCGCCGACTAGACCACATAGCATGCGCCGCCGCCAAAGCATGCAAGTTCTCGAGCTGGAGTCGCGAGTCGAACAGCTCGTCGCCGAGAATCGCCTGCTGACAGAAGCCCGTAACCACGCCGAACAGGTTGTCAACCGAAGCGCCACGTCCGTCCTCTCCGAACGCGATGCCGAGATTGATGCGTTGAAACAGTCCCTACAATATCTGCACAACGAGGTCAATCGTCTGACTGAGGTCAATGAGGGCCTGACCAGCGCCAACGCCGAGCTTGCAAGCAAAGACAACAGTCGCTATACTGGTCTTGCGGCCTATGGCGATGGCACCCGCAGCCTGGACGGCCCCGAGGGTGGTCACTTGCAAAGTCTAGATGAGAAGGATGCCGAGATTGCCAGTCTGCGCGAGCAGCTCGAAGCCGCCAAGGAACAAGTTCGCGAGATGCAGCGCCAGATCCTCGCTTCAAAGGCTGGTGATTCTGATTTTCTCAATATCCAGGACGAGGACTACTTTGACAATCGCTGTCAGCAGCTCTGCTCCCACGTCCAGCAATGGGTCCTACGATTCTCCAAGTTCTCAGACATGCGTGCTTGTCGTTTGACGAGTGAGATTAATGACGAAAAGACCATTGACCGCCTCGACAATTCTGTCCTAGATGGCTCCGATGTCGACCATTATCTCAATGACCGAGTCAAGCGACGAGACATCTTCATGTCCATGACCATGAGTATGATTTGGGAGTTTATCTTTACTCGCTACCTCTTCGGCATGGATCGCGAGCAGCGTCAGAAACTCAAGTCTCTGGAGAAGCTTCTGACAGAAGTTGGCCCGCAGAATGCCGTCCGCCAGTGGCGCGCGGTCACGCTCACACTCCTTGCCAAGCGTGCCAGCTTCCAGGAACAACGCGAACTCGACACCGAAGCTGTGGTGCAGGCCATCTTCCAGACCCTCTGCAAGATCTTGCCTCCGCCGAGCAATATGGAGAACCAAATCCAATCACAGCTACGCCGTGTCATGCGCGAGGCCGTCGACCTCTCCGTCGCTATGCGCACACAGCGAGCCGAGTATATGATGCTCCCGCCCCTGCAGCCTGAATATGACGCAGACGGTGAGCTGGCAGCAACGGTGCAATTCAATGCGTCTATGATGAACGAGCGGAGCCCGCAGACTAAGCAGACCAACGAGGAGATCGAGGCCGACAATTCCATTGTCCGCGTCGTCCTCTTTCCTCTGGTCGTCAAGAAGGGCGATGATGCTGGTGTCGGCGATGAGGAAATTGTAGTCTGCCCCGCGCAAGTTCTTGTTGCGCGCGACTATGGAAGACGCCATGTGACGCCTTCGAGCGAGGCCGGCGGAGCCTCGCTTCTTGGTGCCCCGAGCCGCCTCAGCGTGACGACGGATGCCATGCTCAGCCAGCCAGATGTTTGAAATCCCGATGTTGGCAGTTGAAACTCCCCCAATTAGTGCTGGAATATCTCATTGCGCCTCTTCTCCATGGAAATCTCTAAGTCACCTCTCCTTTCAAAAATCATCTGGGTTCTACTTTCACATACGGTATAATATTGGTGTTGTTCATTCACGAAAACGATGCAAGGCTTCCTCTTCTTTTCAATGTTTTTTTTTTTGGTTCTGACAAGGATTATATGACCTGCAGCCCTTTGCATATACATGGGCAATAGAATGTCTGGTGTGTGGTTGCGTGGGAAGAAGACGGCCAATATGTCTTCTCACTGGGTCACATATGCAGAATGTTTGCTACGAAGCGACACATGATATTTCTGCTTCTACATTTCTCTTGTTGTTTTTTTTTTTCGTCTTTTTTTTTTGCTTGCGATTCTCTTGTTTTATATTTGGACAGGCCATACTTTTCCACCCTTGTCGCCTTGGTCCTGCGGAGAATGGGAGCTTTGGACGGGAGGTTTCCACTTTCTGGTTGGCTTTGGTGTTGGGGGTTTGGATTGTTTGGGACAGAACATTTTGTGTATCACGATTGTTATTTATCTACGTTTGCTATTTATGAGCTTTCCATTTAGTTCGGGTTTGGACGAATAAAATTTACATGATTTTTTACTCTATATTATGTCTATTGGCTTCGAGCGTCAAGCATTATACTGTGACTTCCTTTTTGGTATTGTCATATAACTTGCAACTCGAGATTGAACTGCTGTATTGGTGCAATTTATCACTTGAAGCGATTTAACCTAGTTGTTGCCTTATGATCGCGCTCACAACTATTTTTCAGTGGGCTTCGGAGACGTGAGCCGCTGGCAGAGCTTGGTTCCGCCAAGTTGCTTTGCAACTCCGTTGCTGACACCTTGACAGTGTTCATTTGGCTCGTAGCATCGTTGATCAAATGACGCCACCCTTCCACCCACTTTTGCATCTCCCTGGCGGCCTGCGGGCTCACCTTGTCGTTGACCAACTTGGTCGCCCACTGCAGGTGTGTTTCGCGGCCCCAGTGTCCCTCCTCAAGATCCAAGGTCACGGCCGCAATGGCGTTGCGCAAAACGGTGGGAGATACCGTACCGACGAGCGCCATCTGGTAGGCGGCCGTTCGCCGCGCGCGCCGGAGCTTCTGGCTCCTGCTGAGGGCGGGACTAGACTGGTACTTGTCGCTGAGGAAGTCAATCAGATCCATCTTGGACTCGACGGTGCCGCCCTCGGCTTTGATTGCGCGCCATGCAAACGATTCTGCCTTGGGATATGCCATGAACTTGTCAAAATGCTGCTCCATGGTCCCGGACGGGCCGACGCAAAGTAGATCATGTCCCGGCGTGGTTTTGTTCGCGGCAATGTTGAGTGCAATAGCAATGTCCAACTTGCCGCAGGTATTGGCGACTGTCTGGAGTAGCTCAGCGCACGGCGTCTCAGCATGCGATGCGATGAGTCCCTCAGCGAGGTGCCATGTCTCGCCAAGGTCGGCAAGGAAATCGCACAGAGAGGCGATCGCAGCTTCAGGATGCTGCGTTTCTAACAATGTCTTTGCAACAATCGTCCAGCGCTGTGGCAGACTATCGTGAAAGTTCCAACCAGCGACGTGCCGGTGCAAATCTTTTGGGAGAACTCCATGGCTATACATGCGAGCGACTGCCAGTTGCCATATCCGATAGCCACTGTGATCCATGTTTTGCCCCGAGCTCTTTTTGTATATTTCTGTGTATGATTTGGCACTCAGGCCTGCATCGTACGCCTGTATAAGAAGCCATGCGAATGAAGTCTTCATTTTGGTGTCTGTGTCGCTTCGGGGGTCCCTAACAAACTTGTTTATTCTCGCAAATAATGTATGTCGTTGACCCTGAGAAAGCTGACCAAGGGCAGTTCCAACCTTTGAACAGCACCATGGCCAAGCAGGATTGCGATGATCTCGTGTCGCCTGCGACTGGATGAATGTCTTGATGTATATGAAGAGGGTATCGTCGGAGACGCTTGCTCTGGCAGATTCCGGCATAGCGGTAAGCAACTTGTTGAAGCAACTCACGTCGTGGAAGCGGCCGTGGATGGCGGTGACAAATTTAAACATGGCTCCCCACATCTCGTCCGGTACAGCATCAGGTCTACTGATTTGTGTCGCTTCCAACGCTTCGGCGATGGATGACCGGATCGTTGAAAATATCTTGCCACCGATGCGCATATCTGAGATAACCTGGCGCGAGGCTGAATCGAAAGGGTCCAAGGCGACCAGCATGTCCTCCGTGGTTATCTGTCCGATTAGGATCCCCTCTTGTACAGTGGCACAAAAGGATTGACAAAGCTCCAGCGCGGTGCTCGCATCACTAGCGTTAAGAGAGGATATGCTGAGTCGCAGGTTCCGTGTCGTCGTCGAGAAATCGGGGTATTCATCGATGTCTCTCGGAGGGAGGATGAATGGTTCGTCGGCGTCTGACATCTCCAGCCACTTGAGGAACTTGCCCCATAGGTTGGGTATTGAAAGTTGGTGTGCTCGGAGCTGGCGTTCCTCGGGGGTCGTCGGCGCATACCATTGCAATGTCGCGTTTGAGAGAACTTCGATGTGCCAAGCGGGTACAGGGTGTGTATGAGGATGCATGGCGCCAGTAAGAGTTCGCTTCCCGAGTCGCCGTCTGCCTTCTAGCGGTCCTCTATGTGTCATTATCCGTCGACGTTGAGACATAATGCGTTGTGAGTGTCGCTCAATCGCATTGCGAAACATCTCGTCGGTGATCAGAATGTGAGGGCTCGGCGCAAGACGGGTAGCGCGCTGGCATGGCGCCTGGTATCGTGCGGCCATTGAGCTGAGCTATTTCGAAAGCAGCTCCATATCTATCGTTGGTCGATTACGGTGATCGAATTGGTGCCAATTAATTAGGTCGATCGACGAAACAGTCATGGAGGTTCAGGAAGCCAGCTGCTGCCCGTCGCAGTAGCAGTGGGCCCGACAGGTAGATACGTGGTGAATAGTTTATCCGGCCGTGTGATGGACTTCAACTGTTCAACTCAGAACAACGTGATCTAAGGGGAAATGCATTGGCCAAATAGTATGGAAGAAGACCAGAATGGAATAATTCTGGTCAACCCTTTTTCTTCAGTTCATATTTTTTGGCGCTGCTTCGGTCGCGGGTTCGTCGCCGGAATATAGGTTGGCTGTGGAACTCTCAGCACTGCAAACATCAATCATACTTACCAAAGAACGAACCCTTACCCGGAGCAGACATTGTGCTTATACTATGAAAGAATGGAACGAGTCAAAGACTCATAAGCGCTGAGTCGAAAATATGTACAAGCCTACTAAGCCTCGACCAAAGAAGACCAATATAACCCGCACACGAACGGGCTGCTTGGGCTGCAGAGACCGGCGAGTAAAGGTAGGATGCGTGTTTTTGTCAATTTGAAAAGTACTCTGACGCTTTCTCCTAGTGCGATAATTTAAAGCCTATATGTGGACGATGTCAGCGATTAGGCGGCGAGTGCAAACAGGACACCGCATTCAAGTTTTGTCAAGTGTACCAGCCTAGTGTCCGACCAAAGCCAACCAAGAACTGTGAGAAGACCCGAGGAGCATTAGATTTGGAACTGCCCACGGCAAACCGAATCCCAGAGGATGGAGCCAATCTATCAGCAGAGACTGCAGGCAGAACATTCGTCGATGCTCAGGCCGGTCTGGTTGCATTGAGGCGTTCAGCTTTGACGATACCGCAAAGCCTTATGCCGAGGACCAATCCTGTAGATGCCGCTAGATTTTACTTGGCGGCGTGGGACTGGAAATATCTTGTTCCACCTTCGGTATTATGTACAGGCAACGTATTTTCTTTGAGGTCGTCCCCTCTATTTGCGGACATGATGGTGGCGCTGTCTGCAAGTCATCTCAGCCGGACATCGCCGCAACGAAGACTGCCCATGGGCTCAAGCACAGGCGCACAAAACTTCCGACCGAATCCAGGACATGAGTCTCTCAGTGGAGAATTCTATGGATCTGTGATGAGGAAGATGACACGATGGAGCGCTCAAGACTTTGGCAGCCATCCTCTCCTTGGCTTGGCTTTGATTACACTGTTCTGTTTCATCGAGTCGTCGATGGGATCATTTCCAACCTTTGAACTGCACTACGACGGCGCGGCTCAATTGATTCGAAACTATGCTGCAAGAACCCTCGCTAAACATGGCCAGGCGGCCGATCTTGTGAAGGCTCTCATCGAGGTTCGGATGCAAATGTGGTGGCGCAGGGTGTACTTTGGTACTGCCGAGTTTCACAGGAATCGACCAGCAGTGCTATTCGATCTCTCATTCCCAGACTTGTTGGCCAGAGCGGAGTCCCGGCGCACGTCTATTCTTTTGATGCTGTGCGAGTCACATCGCATTCATAATGCGGCCATCATCGCACACTGGGACCTTTACGGTGACGAAGGCCGAAACTGTTCTGTGGAAGACCAGAACAAAGAAAAGATTCTACAAAAAATTGACTCACTCGACCAGCTAATGGGAGGCGAGAGAGACAGACTTGATGCCTGGTCACAAATCCATGCTTTGCCCAGCGCAATAAGAAACTCGGAAGCCAATTTGCATAGCGCTGCGGCGCCACTAGAGGTGCTTCCGCTGCACACCTCATCTCACGATGAAGCCATGACCTTTTCCTACTACATCGCCTTGCGAGTGCTCCAACAATCGGGCCCACTGGATAGCTTGCGCGTCCAAAGCCCGGGGGAGATACGCGAGTCGTACAAAGAAGTGGACTCGTGGATTCAACTGCTACTGCGTGTCATTGCCGGCATGGACTGGAATAATTGTGTTCATTTCAATATGTACACGATTGGCATCACGGGCGTATTGCTCGCTTGCCTGCTCCGCTCTCACGACCCTGCCATAGGACTGTGGTGTGAGGAATGGTTACAGAGCTGTCTGGACGGAAGCAGTTTTGAGGAGGGTGGCTTTCCGGTGTGTCAGACGATGAGTATTATTCGCCTGATTAATGACGAACGTAGTCAAGGACGCGATACCTTTGGCCTTTTTCAGACAATTGAAGATGGCGGCGGATCAGGCAAGTTTAGTTCATACCAAAGTCAGGCCCTTTCGTCCTTGGTAGTGTACAGCAGGTGCAGGAAAGCTGGGATTCTTTACTCCCGTTGTATTTCTATCTGAATTGCTAACCTTCAATTACCATCCACTGGTTCTGCACCATACGTCAATGATTTGCGTTTCCATACCAGACATGTCCGAGTCTACCACCAAGTACCACCCATGCATCGCACCTGTGATGCAGGCGTGGTTAGGGTAGATTCGAATACTCTGGCCAACCGTTAGAGGCAGGGGGGTACCTTCTTCAGCCGTGGAAGCACTATCCCATGCCACGATGCAATGCTCTTGGCTAATTCGGCTAACAATGAGTCGCCTATCAGCAATGACGTCCGGTGAGAAGCTTGAGGCGTCTACTACTCCCCATCCTTTATATGATGCGCATGGTTCCCTCCCAAGAGCCAGGACTCCGGCGGAAACGAGTGCCTCTGGTTGTTCCCTCTCCCCATTGTTGTACACGCTGCACACTTCGGAGATGACGGAAACGGCAATCTCATCTTCCGGGCCTCCAATTTTACCCCTGCTGTTAGTCGCCATCTGTTGCATATCGAGGATCGAATACACGCCAGCATGCAGCTCCAGGCTGGTCGCAATACCATGAGGTCTGCTGTCCGACACAGTTTGCATCGTTGCGCGGAGTGATTGCGTCGCTGTTGACAATTTGCTGTCCTCTGCGACGAGATTTTCAACAGACGATACCTGAGGAGAAGCGCCAACGCTTATGACAAAAGCCTTGTTTGTCGGAAACAATTCGTGGTTTTTAGCCAGAGCGTCCAGGCAACCAGTGATCTCCCCCTCAAGATTCGCCATGGCCTGTGCGGGAGTCGAGTCATTGTAGCTGAGACTACTATGAGAGTACAGACCGACAAAGTCGACGATGCCGCTTATATCTAGAGCAACTAGATCTGAGAGAAGACTGTCCTTATTGATACCCCAGGGAGGGAGGCCAGCTCTGTGATAGCCAGTATCGACCTTGACGTAGACGGCAGCAGGGAACTTGGCCTCGTCATGAAATTGAGACAAATGTTTGAGCTGGTCGGCATCATCCACCAAGACGGCGAGACTCTTGGCTCCAAGCTTGCGACCGACCGCAGCCAAGCGACTGACTTGGGACCGGGGCAGAGGAATGCCGTACAAGACGTTGACGTCCCGTCCTTGCTGTTGATATTCTGCAAGGAGGGGAAGCAGATGTTCAATCTCGGCAATTGTTGAGGCGACGAGCTTCACTTTCTTGGCTTGCCCAACCTGCAGTCTGGTACCCTCGACAGTCTATCGCCAGATGTCAATGAAAGCTCGGCCAACAGCCTTGTTCCTTTTCTCACTTACCTTGTGTGTTTTGACATGCGCCCGAAAGTCGACACCCAGAGCTTCAGTCGCCGCCACCAGCGACTGGCAGTGACGGCGCATTCGCGCCTGATCTAGTATCAAAGCAGGCTTGGGCACATCGTGAATGTGCTTGCCAAGATAAAACTGGCGCAGGCTCTCCAAGCTTGGGTTGAGTCTTTGCGGGATGGACATGTTGCGAGTTTTGGGTAAGGAAGCTCAACGTGCGTCGCCAAGTTGGGGTTGAGAATACCACCCCTAGATATAAATAGACGAAATGAGTAGGCGCAGTTCATCATCAAGACGCCGATGAGTTCCGAAATGTTATGGTTGACTTACACCTATGTCAGAACCAAAAAATGACGCTATGCCCAATGGAGTGCGCGAGAACGATGAGGCGTCCATGTGGTGGAGATATGATGGATCATGTTCACTGGTGATGACACACGCGGAAACAGTCAGGTGCACGTTAGAGAAGCAGACGTTGAAAGTTTCTCGGGACAAATTAATGGCCGATCCTGTTTCCGACGCCAGCTGCCCAAGTATATAACTTGGTCGGGCTCCTGAGCGCTGCTAACTTTGCTATCTTGTGCCAGCTCGTTTTTTCATTCATCTATTACAACACACGCACGGACAGGCCATGACATCTACATCTGGCAATGCTAGCGACGCCGACTGGCGTCCCAAGGTGGTCATATTTGACCTCTTGACGGCTCTTCTGGACTCGTGGACTCTATGGGACGCATCGACACCATCAGGCACAGAAGAGGAGGGCCGTCGGTGGCGCGCACGATATCTCGAAATCACTTTTCGCCAAGGAGCATATACCCCATATGCCAGCCTCATCAAGCAAGCTGCCACTGAGGCCGGGGTGGCGTCTTCGGCACCCGAGGCCTTGCTAGGCAACTGGTCCAGCCTTCAAGCGTGGCCAGAGACCTTTCACGTACTACAGCAGCTCAAGATGCGAGGGTATAAGCTCGGCGTCGTCACAAACTGTTCCAAGACACTCGGCAACATGGCGGCAGTTCGAGCGGCCACGTCGGAAAGTGGCGAGCAGCTTGCCTTTGATGCCGTCATGACGGCCGAGGAAAGCGGCTTCTACAAACCCGTCAAGCAGGCGTATGATGCGATTCTAGACGCCATGGGGGTCAGCGCCAGCGAGGCACTGTTTGTGGCGGGGAGCGCAGGCGATGTGCAAGGCGCGACGGATGCGGGCATGAAGGTAGTTTGGCACAACCATGTCGGGCTGGCGGCGAGAGGCAGCGCAGTGCCATTGCGAGAGAGCAAGTCGCTGAACGAGGCATTGAAGGAATTCCTTTATTAGCCAATGGTGGACGTGGTCTGGTTTTGTGGGCGTGGCATAAGTAGGCTGTGCTAGGAGTTGGGAAGTGATTGTCTCGTTATACCGTTTGGTCTCAACTCCCACACTCAAGGTAGTGTGAAGTTGTATCAACGAATTCATCTGAGATTTTACTGATGCTGCCTACGATGTGCACTGTTTACACCGTTAATTATTCCTGTGACAATGTGAAGGCAACAAGAACTGATCGTGCAGCTGCACAAAGCAAGGCTCCTGTATCCCGACTTAGCGAACCGGCAGAACGTTTACTAAACTGCGGCGCTACAGCATACGTCACTCCGCCCTCATCCTAACAGAGACGTGCTCTGGATGATGTATGATGCACAAACAAGCTCCTCGTCTGTGCTTGGGGTCTGATGTTCACGTGTGGAATCTGTGGCACCAACCGGATTGGTGTGCGGTGGCTGGGGACCGGCTGCGGTTGCACAGACGATACTTCAGACTGCTCACAATACTGAAGCCCTGCTCCTGATCCTTCATCTATCTCCATGAAGTATACTCACTCCGTTTTCTGCTCCAGATTGCATCATTTTTTCCGGGCACAACCGTCAAGCATTTGCACTAAACAAGCGTTCCTCTGGCACTGTTGGTTGCACGATGGGCACTGAAGCTACATATCCCACCCTGTGTGCGGAATCCGGTCCACCATCATCACTCCCCACCACCGGGACAGCCGCTCAGGATACAGATTGAGGGCCCAATAACAGCCATTGAGAGACTTTTGCCGGACTCTCGCTGGGACACCAACCCCACACGTTTGGCGTTCCGCCAGAAACTCGCGGCTTTGACCTACTGGGCACTCTATCCCGACAAAGCAACTGTTCCTACTCTAGTCGTGAGGGATGAATACCTCGGCTGGGTCGTGGAAGAGCCATTATGGTAGCCAAAACCCTCCCTGGTGGCCCCTGAGAAACAGTTGCGTCTTGAAATACTAACTAATACGTCTCAGTCGCATTGACTACTATGGCGTTACCTTTGACTATCTCGTGCCGACCGAGGACACTGATCCGGAAGTGTTACAGATCAACATTCTAGAGACAGAAAACGATGGCGGTGAATACGCTAATCACTGGCTTGATTTCGAGGTGAACGCGGTGGCATACAAGAATCTCTCGGTCCTGGCAGTGCCAAGATGTTGTCAGAAGAGGAAGGGCACGCAAGACCGCCACAAAGTGAACGAGGGGGTTCTTGAGAGGGAAAGTGCTCTGCAGGTGTCTAACTCTCGGTAGAGATTATTAGCGCAGTGGCAGTTTTAAAACTAGCTACCCTAGAGTTGCTACCTTACAGCAGCTATATTTAGTAAAAAGGAATATATATATTACTTTTAAAGGTCCTTTCTTATGACTATTGACTTTAAATATAATATGGTTACTAAAGGAAGGTAGTAATTTAATCATAATAACTATAGAATTATATAGATTTTATAAGGGTAATTTTAGCTAATATAGGGTAGAATAGTATACCAGTAGTCTCTCTACTCTATATGCTAATAAAACGTATTGTAACTACCTACCTAGGAAAAAAACTTAGTATCTGGGCATAAAGCAGCGCCAGCTCGGGTTCCTCACCAGAAACGGATTTGGCCATTTAAGTGGATAGGTACCTTAGTATCTACTAGGTACTATGGCAGTGCGGTCAGGGAAAGGAAGAGACGGGCCATAACTTTGGTCGCGATTGATGGAAAATAAGTAGAAATGTTTCTTCTTGCCGTAATAAATACGCCATGAAACCCTTTGACTTTGCCTGTGATAACCTGTGCGCACGTACATATGTATCCAGCTTGATACAATCGCACAACCCAGTGCCCTGTTTATTAGTTAGTGGTGCATTGCCCTGCCAGCTCCTCGGAAATTGCACGACCGACCCCCCCAGACATGTGCCACAACCGTCAGACCAGGTGTTACAAACAAACAAGCAACCTCGTCTTGCAGCGATCGCTGCTCTCAGGGACTTGATCGCGTGTTTGTGGGCTGGTCACTGCCTTTGGTCTCCCCAAGTTTGCTTGCATATGCCATCGCTAACCCAAAGTCCCGTCTCGTGATTGCGACCATGGTAGATAGCACCTAAAGCTGCTTCGACATTGGCACTAACCACTGCGCTCCCGGGCCCGTCAAGTACCAGTGCGGTCGCGACATCCAACCCACGCCAACATTCCCTTTGTCGAATTGCTATTCACTCATATTTCAATGGTTGCCGAGGGCGTTTAACACTGCGCCGTATTTCTTCTGTCCCTTTCTTTCCCTAGCAACAAAGCGACTTTGCGATGGATCCTGTTGTCTATCAACAGTCGCCCCTGGCCGACTATCTCAATGGTCAGTACAAACCGCTTGCTCCGCGGCCCGTTTCGCCGCTTGCGACTGATCCCATAGTTTTCGCCCGGCTAACTTTACATCATAGACGAGGATGACGAGTCTCACGAGGGCTGGGCTGAGGCCGACAGCCAGCCCGAGCGACCGGCTTCGACCCGATCCGACATCTCGCCACCTGCAAGTCCATCGCGGTTTGCGCCCACCGGGAGACCTCTCGTGAGGCAACGATTCAGAAACAGAGCACCCACTCCGTTGCAAACCAGCGACACAGCTTTCACGCCTCTACGAGCCCTGCGAAGGAACTACTCGGTATGGCTTCCAACTTCCCCTTCCCCGACTGCCACTCTAACCTCGGGTTTCAGGCCGCAGTCGCAGCCAGCATGGATAGAGCCGATAACGAAAAATTCCTGGAGCAATTTCGATACATGATAATAGCGTCGCAGCTGCTGAGCGGGCATACAGTTGCAGCTCGCCGGCACGCCGGGGCAGAAGCACTGGGCCCAGCAATTGAAAGTAACCAATCGCTCCTGTCAAACGAAGGAATTATCGCGTCTATACTGGGTGCCTTGGCTATTGCTGTGGTACTAAGCTGGATCTTTGGGCATAAGAAGGACTCTTATGTCACTAAAAAGCGTCTCGTTCTTTTGGTGGCCTTGCTCGCTGCATCTGGAGCGCTTGGGCAGGTCTATGTTCGACGGCAGTGGCTCCAGTACCGAAGAGAGCAGTCCTTGTCCGAGTTGAGTGGGTTCATTATCAACTCGCACGAGTTTGACAGTGTTGTTGAGGCTACTCTGGCATTGGTCCAAGAAGTCGAGCTGGTCTCGCGAGGGTATAGAATGTACGATACGCTCCCTAGCAATTGCCAAAGAAGAAACTGACAGCTTAAGCAGTAGCGCGCCGCTTCCACCAGTTAGCCGCATCGAAGACCGATCGCAAAATCGAAAGTGCCTTCGCCTGCGAAAGGCCTTGAGGACGGGCATGGCCGAGGTGTTTCAACAATACGACAGTGTAGCCACGCTGATCCAAGGGTTCTCTGAACAGACCGAATTGGAGAAATACTACGACATGTACGACATTAGCGACTTTGATATTCAAGATGCCCGCCAAGGCTACATCGAGAATGAATTTGAAGACGCAGAGTCTTTACGCACATTGAAGATCTTAGCTGCCCGATTATATACTGAGCGAAAGATGCTACTTTGTGCCATGCTGGCTCTAGACGCCAGCGGAGAGAGCAATGACTTGCTGCGCTGGACTGCGGCAGTAGAGGCATTGCAGGTATTGAACAAGGCGACAAAAGCCGCGTGTAAAAAAATCCAAGACATTCTTGGCGAAGAGCAGTGTGAGTTCATCCACACATTAGTGGCCATGCTTATTTCTAACCTTGTGAAGCATTTCCCATTCCCCCAACCCCAAAAATTCCCCTGACGCCGGGTCGAGAACGCTGGCGCGCACAACTACGAAAACTCGGATCTTTATCCACTGGTATCCGCGGCTTGCAGGCCAAGCTACACCTGCTGCGAGAGGAATCCGATAGAGCTCTCGATGACTCGAATGACATTTCGGAGATTGGGCCCAACCTCATGGCCCAATACGATTCGATCGGTTTCGACCTGAAAGAATTGATGGCGGCATGGGAAGAGGGCAAGAACGCACTGGCGGTCGGTATCGATAGGAACGAAAAACGGCTGTCATCTATGAGTACTCTCATGTCACCGCGCAGCTCCATGAGTGGCATGACAGCTGCTGAAGACGGCAACGCCGCAGACGCCTTCAAAGCGCTGACAGGCGAATCCCCCACGCGCTCGGAAAAGGACTCTCCTAGAGTAGACCCCGAGGTCTTTGAAGCAGTGGCCATTCCCAGACCCCGGAGCATGCTTACTAGAGAAGAACGCCTGGTAAAGATGAAGGAAGACCGAGAGCAAAAGGCACAGGCCCGGCAGCAAATAGATGCCACACGAGGCATGCTGCGCGAACTCGAGACTGTCATCAACCTTCGTCCGAAGAACCGTCTCAGCACTCCGGCCGAACACACATCGAATCGTGTTGTTTCGATGTAGGCCGGTGACTTTTTTTTTTTCGTTTTAACCTTCACTTCACATATTTGACCTACCTTCAACTGACACATACTTTGTTGGTATTTTTTTTGTATTTGCGGCGATAGGGTGGTTGGTTCTTGGTTCATCTAACGTATATTAGAAGAAATCTGTTGTGGCAGCATCAAGCTGCTAGGTTTCATGGCGCAATTTGGCTTCAATTTTCCTTCTTTTACCGCTTGAATATATATTCCAATTGTTGGCTCGACGACGTAGCAGCGATTGGTCGGCTCGGTAGATGTACCAACAGTAACTAAAATCCGGGCAAGCCAGACAGGATATCCGGAGGCTATTCAGACGCTAGATTCATTGTTTCTTGCATAGAGGTGGTGCTAACTATGGCAATGGCAGGCACTAAGGTACACTACATATAAATAAAATTAAGTATTATATTTTTTTTATAAAGAGTTATGCCTCTACATTAAGAGTAATTTTGGAAGTTTAAAACATGTAAGACATAAGGCCACACCACCTTCAATCTGCTGCCCCGCGGCGCGTCAAATTGGCGTCGTCGGTATCGGTAGGCAGGCAAGGCAGGACCCCGCTGCGACGCGTCTTCGTTATCCACCAGAGCTCTCCCGCGTGTTAAGTGCTTGCTTGAGCGCAGGGCACTTTGGGCACACCCTTTCTCTTCCTCTCGCATTACCCATTCACCATTTCTTCCCAACCTGCTCCTCGTTCTGCACACCTGCTGCATCTTTGGAATTATCTGATTCCTCTTCATATACCCGCGCACTTTCGTTCAAGACAATCAGTTAGTCGACCCCTCCACCACCCTCCTGCACCAAGACGCGTGAAGGGCGGCAACCACACCAGCCGAGCCGAGCATGTTGCATACTGACATAGGAACGTCTTAGAAATGTTGGAGGCACGACTCGAACAAGCTAGCATCCTCAAGAAGGTAATTGTGTTCCTTTTACGACGTGGATTCTTGGCCCGACTGCCACTACCGACGTCTCTCGACATGCTAACCCCCGCACGCGCGCATTTAGGTCGTCGACGCCATCAAGGACCTCGTCCAGGACTGCAACTTTGACTGCAATGACTCGGGCATCGCGCTGCAGGCCATGGACAACTCGCACGTGGCGCTGGTGTCGATGATGCTCAAGGCCGAGGGCTTCTCCCCGTTCCGATGCGACCGCAATATTGCGCTCGGTGTGAACCTGACGTCGTTGACCAAGGTTCTGCGGGCGGCACAAAATGAGGATATTCTAACGCTCAAGGCCGAGGATGCACCCGACGTGCTCAATATTGTCTTTGAGAGCAGCGAGAACGACCGCATCAGCGAGTACGACCTCAAGCTCATGGATATTGACCAGGAGCACCTAGGCATTCCCGAGACTGAGTACGCTGCCACCATCACGATGCCCTCGGCCGAATTCCGCCGTATCTGCACTGACTTGTCGGCCATGTCCGAGTCGGTCGGCATCGAGGCCACCAAGGACGGCATCAAATTTTTCTGCAACGGCGATATTGGCAATGGCTCCGTCACGCTGCGCAGCCACACCAATGTCGAGAAGCCCGACCAGAACGTCGACATTGAGCTGACGGAACCCGTCTCCCTCACCTTTTCTCTCAAATACCTTGTCAACTTCTGCAAGGCCGCGGGCCTGTCTGGCCAGGTCAAGATTTGCCTGTCGAGCGAGGTGCCGCTGCTTGTCGAGTACAACTTGTCAGGCAGCAGCTACCTTCGCTTCTACCTGGCTCCCAAGGTATGATTGAGCCGCCTCTAATGAACAACCTCACGTATGCTAATACATGGACGTGCAGATTGGTGACGAAGAGTAAAATAAGACGTGAATGTGGTAGTATCACTGTCAGGGATGGAACACAAATACAAATGTGAAACGGCGTTACGATCTAGGCGTTGGGTACGGTATCATGGTGAGGTGCGAGTCGAGGAACTATGGCTCATGACAATGCACATACTGGCTAGACGCGAAGAGTGGCCAGAGCAGGATTTTCGAGAAAATGAGCACCATATACAGAGAACCACAGATTTGGAGGCATAAGCTCAGACAAGCGGGTACGGTCTAGGTAATTTACTAGATCTTGTTGCTATTTGGCAGGAGGAGAGCGGTCGCACCGTGGTCTCGATGAAGGCTCACGATAATGAATGACTTTTGTACTACGAACGGCACAGTGCGTTGACAGATGGCGCATGTTTGGTTGGAACTCTACTTCGCTATGAATTGGTGCTGTCCGTGATAGTACACATTTCGCTCCAGGTGCCAAAACAACTCCGTCTCATGTGGGGCAAATGTCCGGTCAAGCTTACAGGTGCAAAGGTTACTTAGGTAACTTGATGACTGCCCGCAATTCGTCACGGCCACTGACTTGTCAGTCCGGTGCCCGCATCCGAGTCGGCGCGAGTTTAATTTTTCCGTTCGAGAAGCCGCCATTTCAAGCAAGCACAAGTCGCAGCGATCTGGTCAGCGCTTGATTCGTCTCTGCCTCGGTCTCTTTCCGCAAGCCACAAACTCGTTTGGCTTATAGGCCGGAGTGCAGGACCTTGCTCCAACCAGAGACATAGCGGGCAGATTTGGAGGGGGGGTCGCACCGACATAACCTCGCAGCCGTATTTTCCGCGGGTCTCGTTCCTCCAAGTCATTTGGTGAAGCACTGTGTGGCTCGAACTAGAGGACGTGTATTTTCTTCCTCTCCTTTTTCTTCCTGTACTGTCTTTTGCGCAGTTGCAGGAACCGCCGAGGATACCACCAACCTTGCAAGATTTCGCTGCTGGTGCCCTTAGCTATTACAATGTCCGCTGCTCCGATTGTGCCACCTACACGGGTTCTGGCCGTCGCTAGCCATGTGAGTACTGTATGAGATGCACTGAGCTGGAATATATGCTAATCAAAGGAGGGGAAAAAAAGGTCGTCTCGGGGTATGTTTTTTTGAGCAAAAACTCAGTGGCTGTATAAATTTCCGGATACTTACCGATCATCGGCAGCTATGTTGGCAACAAGGTCGCCGTATTTGTGCTGCAGTCGCTCGGCTGCGACACTGCTGCTCTCAACACCGTGCAGTTCAGTATGCCTTCCTTTCCCGCCATCGCAACACGCCAAAAAAAAAAAGGCAAAAAAGACTAACAAGTGTAGGCAATCACACCGGCTACAGGCACTGGACGGGCACAAAAGCCACGGCGCAGGAGATTAGCGATCTCTACCGTGGCCTCAAGGACAACTACATCAACGACTTTGACATGATGCTGTCCGGCTACATCCCCGGCGCCGAGGGCGTCCTCGCCGTCGGTGAGATTGCCAAGGAGCTCAAGGCTGCCAACGAGCAGCAGCCCGGCCACTTCTTCTGGGTGCTGGACCCGGTCATGGGCGACAACGGCAACCTCTACGTTGCCGCTGACGTCGTCCCCGCGTACAAGTCGCTTCTTGCCTACGCCGACCTGATTATACCCAACCAGTTCGAGGCCGAGTATGCGTTCCTCGTCTCCAAAAGCTTCTCCTCTTGTTCGTCGCTGACCCCCCGCTGCTTTGTAGACTCCTCTCCGGGGTGAAGATTACAGACATGAAGAGCCTGGCCGCCGCCATCCATGCTTTCCACAAGAACCACCGTGTCCCCCATGTCATCATCACCTCGGTCAACATTTCCTCGCCCGACATCCCCGCCGGACATCTTTGCGTGGTCGGGTCCACCATGACGTCCACCGGCCAGGCCCGACTCTTCAAGACCGTCTTTCCCAGCATCGACTGCTATTTCTGCGGCACAGGGGACATGTTTGGCGCGCTCGTTACGGTGCGCATGCGCGAGGCCGCCGCCGCCGCCGCCAGCGTCATGGGCTGCGCTAGCTGGGTAAGTGGTGATGCCGTCGCGGCCGTGGACCTGCCACTGGCCCGCGCGACGGAAAAGGTGCTCGCGAGCATGCACGAGGTCCTCACCCACACCAAGGACGCCATGCAGGGCGTGGTCGACCGCACCCTCGCCGCCATGACGCAAGACGAGCGCCAAGGCGACAAGCAAAAAATGCTGGCAGGGAAGAAGGCGGCGGAGCTGCAGCTCGTGCGCAACCTGGACTGTCTCCGTCTGCCGCAAAAGAGGATTGAAGTTGTTCCATTTTAGAAAGAAGTCGCTGCTCTGTTAGGAGTCTATCAAGATTAGAAATGAACGATACACTGTGCGGATAGATTAGGGATGCTAAAACCTATACACGGGGTTTATATTTAGTGGCTTGTGTCATCTGTTGACTTTTTCTATAATGTGATCCGTGATTTTAATGTCATTTAATCTTGTCTCGTGCAGATGCCAACTTCTCTGTTCCTTGGTCTTGCGTTTTGCCCGTCTGCCCGGTGACATGAGACCCCGCCTTCCACTGAAACATTCCCAAATCAATTCCCCCATCTTTTGTATGCTTCTATTGTTTTTCTTTGTTGTAGCCGGTGCTGCCAAAGCCACCGGCGCCGCGGACACTCTCTTCAAGCTCCTCGACCTCGACGACCTCTGGCGTCACGATGCGCTCCAGAACGAGCTGCGCGATGCGGTCGCCCTCCTTGACAGCATAGTCGGCCTCGGCGTGGTTGAACAGCAGCACCTTGACCTGACCGCGGTAGTCGGCATCAATCACGCCAGCGCCGGTGTCGATGAAGTGCTTGGACGCCAGGCCGGAGCGGGGCGCGATGCGGCCGTCTTAATGGTCATTAGCGAAAACAGTTGCCTTTTGCGATTGATAGGCGGGGGGGGGGGGGGGGGGGGTCGCGTACAGGTACCGGCAGGGACGGCGATGCTAATGTCGGTGTCGACGAGCACCTTGCCGCGCGCAGGCACCGTCGTGTCTCTGGCGGCGTACACGTCGTAGCCGGCGGCAAAGGCGCTGCCCCGCGTGGGGATGCGGCCGGCGGGCGAGAGCTTCTTGACCTGCAGCGAGGGGATCTGCTCGGCAGACATGGTGGAGGCGGCTTCGTCGGTGGTGGTTTTGACGCGCTTGGCGGGCGGAGAGGAAATGCTGGGCGTAGGTGCTTCCGCGGCTGATGAGGACATTGTGGCGGGAAAAGAAGGGTGGGTGAGCAAGGCGGTGGTGAGGGTGGTGGTGGCGCGGCGGCAGGGCCCTGATAAGAGGCGACGCGTGACGCGGGTCGGGACGCGCAGCATTTGGCGTAAAGTGGTTTTATTGACTGTGCCTGATTCCAGCAGTGTGGATCCGCGTTTTATATGTTGAACAGGTTGCTTGGGCTGTGGAGAAGTGAGTGGGATATGCGGGGTGATTATTATTATTCGTTGCAACTTGTATGAATGACAGGCAGCATTATTAGTCCTAACCGGTACATGATAATCATTTATGATACTTGGCTGGTCGTAGCTTTTCGTCGGATTTTCTACCCGATTCATCATCTGCATCCTCATCACTTTCTGCGTCGTCCAACGCAAAGTACTCTTCGTTGTCCGCATCTCGCCAGTCTGTAGCATTAGCCCTGGACTTGGCCTGCTCCTGCTGGGACTTTCTTTTGGCAATATAGACAAAAACCCCTAGTGCCATGAGCTCGGTCGCAATGAGCACTACCAGCAGGAACAGTCCCAGTCTTCCCAGACCGAAAAGCATCGAGCCTGTCACAGCGTTTGCCCAGCCGCCGACCAGGATGCCCCAGCCGAGCGACATGTGGGCGTATGACACCCAGGTGCGGCGTCGAATCTTGACGAACCGCACGTGGTGCCACCACCCCGACGCCGCCTGCGCGAATAGAAGCGCAAAGACGGCCAGGCCAATCCGCTGGTGCACGGAGCCGAAGAGGTTCTCACGGCTCATGTATATGCCGAGCGCGGCGCCAACAGTGGCAAAGCACATGGCGGAAGCCTGCATCATCCAATGGTACTTGAAAGCTTTGGCAAGACCAGAGCGGATGCCGACCACGCCGAGCGGGAAGAGAGCAAGAAAGGCGATGAGCATGACAAAGCCGTGGGCGTAGGCGGCGGGACGCTCTCCGAGCTTCTGAAAAAAGGAAGGCTTCTTTACGAGAATGTGCGTGGCAGCCGCGTTGATTCTGTCATGGCCCTGGATGACGGCCGGCGGGCCGGTGGCATGATGGGTCGAGGCGGCGCGAAGATTGGCATAAAAGTTGCCCCAGCCGTTAATGCCGACGTGCTTGCGCAGCGGCTGCTCCCACGCGTAGGGGGCCATGTCCTCGTCCTCGTTGAAGCCCCAGATCATTGGCTGCGAGGTCTCCTCGGGGTCGACGGCATGGCCCTGCCAGGCGGTGCAGCCATAGCAGGCAAACCGCACCACGCCGATATGCGTGCCGTTCTCGCCGGCCCTCCACGCGCCGGCGCCGAGTTGCTGCACGAGCACGCCGTGGTTCTGGCTCGGGTCGTCGCGCGAGAGCACGTCTGGCTGGGCGTGGCCGTGGCCGAGCTGGACGCCGCGGGCGCTCACAAACGGGCCGCGCTGCGTGAGGGGATCGCCGTAGACGACAAACATGAGCGACCCGGACATGACGGCGCCGGACCCGATGGCGAGCCAGCCGGCGCTGGCGAGCGTCTCGTCGGCGGGCCGGCTCACCTCGACGGTGACGAGCATGTCGTGCGCCGACGTCGAGTGGTTGTGGTACATCTTGGCGGCCATGCAGAACCGAGGACCGTGGGCCGCCGAGCCGTCGATGCAGAACTGCGCGATGGCGGGCGTGTCGTCGCGATGCGCGTCGCTGCCGTGAGGGCTTGCGCGGGCGGCGACGGTGCTGCCCAATGTTGCGATGGCGGCGAGGGCAGCCGCCTGCCTAAACTGCGGCATTCGCACCATTCTGGTTCGGTCTTGTACAAATACACTGCTGGGACGTGATGGAAAAGCCGCCCACTGCAGCCGGCCGACGGAAAGCAGTCAAGTGGCAAAAAGGCGACCAGAGAATCGACCTGGAGAGAGAAGCCTCTGTCTGGTAGCTAGCCAGCCTTGATAATGAAAGGTAATAAAAGAACAGGACGGAATCGTCGGCCTGGAGGTAGGCTGATCAGTGCGGAGTCTGCTGACCACGCCCGTTATAAGCAACTATTATTAGTGGCTGCACCGCTGCATGGTCATTGTATACCATGCACTGTCAGCGGCTGGATGCAGTTTGTTGTGAAATTGATTGCCTTATTATTTATTCATGTCATTAGTTTGCCGCAGGCCGGGCGGGCATTATAAATAGCGCAATTCTGCTCACACACTCAGTTCCAGAGAGAGGTACAGCTGCGTAGTTACACGGGTAGGCGGATATCATCCTCCCCAAAATCACTGAAATAGGCTTCATTGTGACCTGGCTACGTTGAATGAAGCCGGCAGTTTTATTGGACTTTGATCCAATAAGTTAATTGCCAGCAGTACGATGCGGGCTGTATTGTGTCTTATGCACAAGGTACCTAGGTAAAGGAGTGACGCACAGTACCAGCGCCCTGGCCAGCTGCGCCACTTCTCATCCCCCCGTGCATCTTCGATAACTAAAAAAATCAATGGAAATAGTAGCAGCTCACGGCTCAATTTCTTGCCCGTTTCCTTCGTCTAATCAAGGGAATGTTATTGATAAAGAAAATAAAGGGAGGCTAGCTCTCCTGCAACCATCGCTCTGGGGCTGAGTTGGTAGGCCATTGGGTCTACCTCGAAGATTTTAGATGCCAATATTGTAATCTTCAGTCATAAATTCAACGTTATTATAGTATGCGTGCATTCAGCAGTACGACCGCCACCTGCGCCCCCCTCTCGCTTACTCTTCCAACTCTCTTCCAAAGTCAATCAGTTTGATCCGTGAAATATCTCTCGGGTGGTACTGCGCCACTTTGGATCGTATCAGGAACCGAACGGCAGCGGACTCGCGTCCGATCGTCACGTACGAGTCCTCTGTATTACCCCCTGCCTCTGTCATTTTGTTGAGCAGCTGCTCTGTGAGCCACCGCATCTCCTCCGCTGCCGCTTCCACATCGTTCAGGGGCCGTCTTCGCTGGTTGTCGACGTTTGGGCGCCGAGAGCCCGCGTCGTCCCCCGTATTACCCCAAATCTCGTCGATACGCCGTTGGCTCTTGTCACGGCCAGCATCAGCTTTCCCCGTCTTCTTGAGTTTACCTTGCGCAGTAAATCCGGCCGCAAGGTCGCGAGCATCGACATCCATCAAGTCACCGACAACCGGACCGCCCATTTCTTCCGCCACGAGCAGCGGCGCGAGCTCACGCTCCATAAAGCCCAGCAGATCAATCATGAGCTGCCGCTTCCTTCTGCTAAAATCTTTGGCCTTTTGCTTGAGCTCTGCCCTCTTCTCGTTCACTGCGTCGCCACGGGTAACCTCTGCGTTTGAGCTCAGCTCCTCTTGCAACGACGCTATTCGCGCTGAAAGAGCCTCGTGGATGAGGTTTTGGTCCTTGAGGGTGGCGCGGTCAGCCTCTAGCTGCCTATTTTGCGCTTCTTGCTCCTTGGCTTGCTCCTTGGCTAGTGCATTTGACTCTGCGATGATGGTATGCGTTTTGCGCATGGCGAGCAAGGAAGGCAGCAAAGAGCCTGCCATGGGGACAAATGGCTCTGCATTTGTGACTTCATTGAATGCGGCAGTTATGACCTGGACTTGGGCTATTGGCGAGAGGATTCCCTCTTCTTGCGATGCGCGTAGCTGGCTTGCGTCAGAACGTGTCATCAAACCGAATATTATGGGCATACCTCGGCCAAGTGTTGCTCACGCTCTCGTAACTCGCGCCGTAGCTCCTTGAGTGTATATTCAAGGCTATTCGTATAAGCGCGATCCTCAAAGGACGCCATGGTGCTATGTTGATATATGTTCTAATGTCTTTTCTTGTGACATGGTAGTTGCGTCAACCTATTTATTATTAGTGAAGAAGTCGCATTCATTTGTCTAATATGGGCCGTCAAGAGACGTCGATCCATCTTCAGCGCGCATCGCGCCAACAGACACCTACCTGTGTACCTACGTGTGTGCTCGGAAAATCTCGCACTGTATTTCTGAGCCTAGCTAGTCCTGGAACTGGGCCCTGCAGTGCTGCACATGCTCAAAAACAGTGGTTATTTTGAATGATTCGCACTGTCCCCACCCCCCAAGACAACTTGCCAATACCAGGCGAGCACGTGACTCTTGAAATGGGGCGAGGGCATGAACGGTTTGGGGAAATTCCAAGGAGGTCCATCCTTCGCGACGCGCGACATTGCTTCACCCCCATCATTGCCATCTCTCATCTCGCCGCCCTTGAGGATTGGGTCTTGAGCATTCTGGTATTCGCGTCGCGAGTCGTAACCCATTTGCCGCCGATTCTTTTCGATTCTCGACAACGCCGACCGACGACGATCGATCGGGTTATTTGCCACGAGTGCTCCGCGCCATCGACGTTGGACTTTCTAGCTCTAACGCGCATTTCTCAGCCTCAAAAGCATCTCCAGCAGTGCACCTTTACGTGCAGCACGTCGAGCGATCCCGCGAGAGCGCAGCGACAAGAAAAAGAAAAGAAGCATAACAGGTTTGAGCTGAGCGCTTGCCTCTTCCATTTCCAAGAGAATCTCCTCCATCCTCGATTCGCTGCACCGTCCTATCTTTCATACCAAGCCATTCAACTCTCCATCTCGCCTCGTCGCCCTTCCTCTCCTCTGCATCAGCGTCATTTCCGGCACTCTTCTCGATCACGAACTCGCACATTCCTCCCGTCTGAGCTTCTCAGAGCTTTCCTCTGTCACCTCTCTCCAGCCCGCCCTGCCCAAAGGCTGCTCGACGCCACTTCACGAAGACTTCACACGACTCGAGCTCCTCGACCCCGTCACTGCACCAGCACGTTTTCCTCCTGAAAACCCCCTGAGTGTAGATAAGACGATTTCAATAAACAATTCAGTCTCAACGACTTTTCCTGTTAAGAACCGCTGAAGAAGAACCTCGTGTGAAATCTTGAGCCATGTCTTCCTCACCGCCGCAGCCGACCCAGTCGACGAAGCGACCTTTGGAGGAGGCTTCATCTCCTTCGCGCGCTACAGACCAACCCGACGCGAAACGCCCTGCGCTCGACAAGGTCATCAAGAACGAAAGCGAGGACAAGAACTCGAAATTGTCGGGCAACGCTGTCGAAAGCCCCGACAAGAATGGTGACGAAGTTTCCAATGGCGTAAAGACCGAGGCAGATGCCGTCGCTGTCGAGGCCAGTGCCGACGAGAAGGTGGCTGCCGCGGCTGCTACCAACTCTTCATCTGCCGCCGCGCATGACGAAACCTCCTGGATTCACATTCGCGCCGTCATCTCCAGCCCAGAGGCTGCCACTATCATTGGCAAGGGCGGCGAGAATGTCTCCAACATTCGTAAAATGTCGAATGCCAAGTGCACCGTCAGCGACTATCAAAAGGGAGCTGTCGAGCGCATTCTAACAGTCAGCGGCATCGTAGATGCAGCGGCTAAGGTAGGTTCTCCGCTGATCAAAGCGTGAAACAAGAAGCTAACTGCTCACTAGGCTTTTGGCCTGATCATTCGCACACTTAACAATGAGCCATTAACAGAGACTTCTACAGCCTCATCGAAGACGTACCCACTGCGTCTTCTTATTCCCCATATTCTCATTGGCTCTATCATTGGAAAGGGCGGTGCTCGCATCCGGGAAATCCAGGAAGCGTCGGGGGCTCGGCTTAATGCTTCGGATTCCTGCCTACCCATGTCCAGTGAGCGGTCGCTGGTTGTGATGGGCGTTGCCGATGCTGTCCACATTGCAACCTACTATGTTGGCTCGACCCTTCTTGAGCAGCTGAACGAACGTTTTGGCGGACCTGCTGCTTCCGCCTATGCTACCAGAAGTGGTACTCCCGCTGGCTCTATCCCCGGCGGCATGCAGGTTGTTCCGTACAGTCCCCAGCCTGCCTCGGGTCAGTACGGCCGCAGCGACAACTATGGACGCCATTCTGAACGTCGCCCACCGATGCCTCCCCCTGCGCCTTACCCTGCGCAATATCCCCCTCACGCTGGCGCCCAAGCCGCAGTCCCCGCCATGCCGATGCATTATGGTGCGCAAGCGGGTGCGTATGGCGCAGCTGCTCCTCATGTTCAGCAACATATGCCACCGCACACTGGCGCGCAGCCCCATGGTGGTCCTCAGGCGCAAAACATGCATGCAGGCATGCCGGGTGCTCCCATGACCCAGCAAATCTATATTCCAAATGATATGGTCGGCGCTATTATCGGCAAGGGTGGACAGAAAATTAACGAGATACGCCAGCTGAGTGGCAGCGTGATCAAGATCAACGAGCCTCAGGATAACAGCAACGAGAGACTAGTTACGGTTACGGGTACCGAGGAGTGCAACCGCATGGCTCTGTATCTGCTCTACGCCCGACTTGGTAAGTCCTAGCAAGGCAAAGCATGTTGCTGATCTACATACTAACTAAGCTACAGACTCTGAGAAGCACAGAATGTAGAGTGGCGAATCAGGTGCACATGAGGATGGTACGGCGAGTGTAGGACGGTGTTTTGTTAGTCTGCTTTTGCTTTCGTTTTGGAAGTTTTTTCCTTTGATGCGTGCCGTTTTTGTAGTCGCTCGGGTCATATTCAAGGATAATCATGAAACGTCTGTATCGATTAGTATGGGTAACTTTTTTCTTTATGGCAGTTTTAGGTTTCGGGGAGTTGTATTCCAACTTACAATTGATCAGCGAGCTGAACGAGGATGTTGGTGAAGCGTACGAGTCAAAATCAGGTGTATAAACAGAGTCTCTACGAACAGTATTACAATAACTACTGCCAGCATTGACAGCTGCAACTCTATATCGAGTACCATCTATACTTGTATAGCTCTTATAGCTTTGACTGCTCAAGCGCTGTCAAGGTTCTCAGTGGCGGCCCGCCACGGCTCCCGTCCCCTACCCTGATCTCACTTACATCCGATTCGGGACGCATGCGCCACTTGTATCTCAGACTCTCGGGTGCCTTGTTCTCGAGGCAATCGACAATATATCTCCCCAGTACCGGCAAGAATTTGAAACCACTGTGACCCTGTCAGCTTAACACTTACACGCTACAACGCCCTTTGCTGACGGAAAAAGCAACTTACTGTCCGGAGCCGCCAGTGGCTAGAAAGAGCCCGGCGATCTGTGGATGGTTATCGACAATGAAGTCGCCTTCAGGCGTGTCCGAGTACCAGCACAACCGCAGCCTCGACCAGGGGCGCTCAGCAAACTCAGGCACCAAGTCCCGCAGCCCATCGCGCAACCCTTGCTGCGCGTCGTCGGGCATGAACGAGTTGCGCGCATTGTTGCCGTCCCTCCGCGGGCAGGACAGGACGGTTGGCGGCGCGCGGCCGTCGTCGACCGTCTCGGCCGTGGCGTAGCCGTACCCGTGGCGGGCCACCTTGAGGATGTTGGTGCCCGGCGTCGGCGGAAACACAAACACGCCCTTGTTGGAGTGAATCATGACGGGCATGTCCCGCAGCGTCGCCGCCTCGTCCGCCGTCAGCTGGATGCAGCCCACGGGGTGCGCCGAGGCCGAGCTCGCATGGGTCACGCGCAGCAGGTGGTTCGTCCAGGCGCCCGCCGCCAGAACCACCAGCGAAGCGCGCATGCGGCTCCCGTCCAGGAGCTGCACGCCGGCCACCCGCGGGCCGTCCTCGTACACGAGCCTGTGGACGGTGCCGCGCCGCCCGCACACGAGGGACACGCCGGCCTGGCTGCACCGGCCCGCCAGCTGCGCGATGCTGGCCGCGGCATCGGCCCAGCCGCCCTTGGGGTTGTAAAACGCCGAGAGGCCGTCGAGCTTTGCGGGCATGCAGGGCACGCGCGCCCGCAGGGCGGCCGCGTCGGGGTACGCCTCAATGGTGCGGCCGAGGGCCGCGTCGACGTCCAGGCAGCGGCGCGTGTACGCGAACCCGCCGGCGCCCTCGTTGAGCATCACGAAGCCGCACTGGTGGTAGTGCGCGGCGTGCTCGGCGGCCGCCCACCCGGCGACGGCCTCGCGCGCCATGACGCCGTACTGTGTGTCGCCGTAGTCGAACCGGATGATGCGCGACAGGTCCACGCTGCTGCCGTCGACGACGGGCGGCACGAAGCGGTCCAGCACAGAGACGTTGCTGTATCCGCGCGCGGCGAGCTCGAGAGCGGTGGTGAGCCCGAACACGCCCGCGCCGACGATGATGATGCAGTCGGTCTTGGCGGGCGGAGATGGATGTGGCATGTTTGTATCAGTGGCGGTCATCCTTTCTGCTCTTGGGGAATTTTCTGTACTTTTTCTCGTTTTGGCTAGGACTTTTTAATTTATATATTGGAGACACAAAAAATCACCCAAAAGCACATTGTCGGTCAACACGAGGCTGGTACAGACTGCGCTGTCAACAGTCGATCCGTTATCCGTCGCCGGCAACCGGCCGTCAGTGCCGTGCCCACTACCCACCCCACCGAATCATTCTACTGAGAACTGAGACTTGTCGCTGTGTTGACACTTTCGTTTACTTTGATGGGAAATCCGTGCTCGGAATTGAAACCACCTTTCTCTTGTAAGGGCAGCTCCTCAGCTCGCACACGGTATGGAGCACCACCGCAAAACCTGCCCGGGGTCCCGAGCGCCTCGCTACTTTGCGCCGTTGCATGTGTGACCACTATAAATCTGTAGACCCTGGACCCTGGACCCTGTAGAGCGGAGACTCGGGCGTGCTTTTACGTCGGTTGCATGCTAAAGCCCTTCGCAGCCGCTCGTCGGAGCTCATGTGGGCACGGTTGCGGCCCGGCTTCTCCGGGCCCACACGGCCCGTTGACACCGAATGGACCACGAGGTCCCACAGTCCCGAGGTCTCGGCCGGGTTTCTGTAGCAGCCCGGGAGGAGGGGACCACGAGACGATTGATTGTGGGGGGGAGAAAGGACCGGGGTGGTTGGTATAGTATTAAGGCAAAGACGGGCTTTGTAACGAGGGTCAGGCGACCAGCGTTCTATACCCAACTTGCACAAAACCAACACACAAGACTCCCCTCGTTGCAGACATCATACTCATCGCCATGAGCTGGTTCGGATTCGGCAAGAGTCAAGGCACGCATACTGACGACAACGAAGCCAAGGCCACGCCGGCGCTGCCAGCAGCATGGTACCGGTCTCCAGCAATGTACGAGCTTGAGCGGCGCGCCATCTTCTCCAAGAAGTGGCTGCTCGTCACACACAAGCTCCGCTTCCCGGACACCGGCAGCTACGTCAAGATCACAGAGACGGGATACACATTCTTCCTGGTGCGTGACCGTCAAGGGGCGATCCGGGCCCATCACAACATCTGCAGGCATCGTGCGTATCCCATCGTGGAGAAGGAGTCGGGCAAAGCGTCTATTCTGGCCTGCAAATATCACGGTGCGTTCTGTCCGGCCCCCCAAGGTCTAAAACCCCCCTGCCTGGGCGAACTGACTTTTGTTGGCACAACAAATAGGCTGGTCGTATGGATTTGACGGACACCTGGCCAAGGCGCCGAAATACCAGGAAGTCCCCGCCTTCAACAAGGAAGAGAATGGGCTGTACCGCATCCACGTGCACGTCGACGCGCTCGGCTTCGTGTACGTCAACTTGGACGCCGGCGAGACGCCCGCCGTGTCCTGGGAGCAAGACTTTGCCACTGTTGACGAGCAACCGCGGCTGCTCAAGTTCGACATGACCAAGTACACATATGACCACAGCTGGGAGATGACGGGCGACTACAACTGGAAAGTCCTGGCCGACAACTACAACGAGGCAAGCGTGGTTTTCGCAACGAAGAAGAATCGCGGGAATGCCCACCAGAGCTAACAAACGCGCAACAGTGCTACCACTGCCCTACTGGACACCCGGCATTGCCGGCCGTGACAGACCTGTCCAAGTACTGGGTCGAGACGGCGGGCACGCACATCCAGCACTACGCCGTCGACCGGGCCGACGCCGCGGCCAAGAGCCTAGGCAACGTCAGCACCTACTACTACCCGAATGCCTCTTCCACAGTCACGTATGCCTTCCCCCCCCCCGCCGCTTCCCATATGGTACTCGACTACCCGTGCTAATACGCAGGGGCACAAAAAAAAGGCCGCATTTCTTCTTCATCCAGCGCTGCGTGCCCATATCCGCCACGCAGACGCACATGGAGTACGAGGTCTACCGCAATGCCGAGTCCTCGGCGGCCGCGTTTACTGAAATCTCCGACTTTTTCAAGGACATCATGAGGGAGGACAAGGAGCTGTGCAACGGCGCGCAGAAAAACTTGAATGCCGGTATATTTCTCAATGGCGAGCTGCATCCGCGCGCAGAAAAGGTACACACACACACACCCTCGCATTTGGACAGTGAACCCCGAGTTGCTGACAGGTTACAATCGACAGGGGCCGCTGTTTTTCCAGATGCTGACGAGAAATCTCGTCAATCGCCATTATGAGGAGGAACAGGCGGCGGGAGCGCAGATCTGGCCTGCGGTGCCAAGACATCGCGTTTCAGACATGATCCAGAACGACGTGGACTTGTGTGGGAAGCTCGAGTGCGCCGCCAACAGCCTTGGTAGCGGCGAGCTGGCATGGTAAATGGCCCATGAGGTTTCTTGAAATTGTATGACTGAGGCTTGCAATTGCAAATTTTTATATCCCATAACGTTGTTTAGTCGGTATGACTCTCGTCAATGAGTTTTCTTGAAATGATATTGTTGGATCAAAGGTGTATTTGAATACGATAAAGCAATAATAACGTCAATTTGGTTCCTGATGATTGTGATAACTACATAACTATCAAACGCTGCCTTCCTCGATGGCTAGAATCAAGGAAGACCCATGAAAGTAGGTCTTCCACTAGCACTGGCCAATCAGAGGCCAGCGTCGAGTTGGCTGCTTGCGCAGGTTCAACAGATATGACTGAAGCTTTCAATTGCAATGTGTATTTGCCACATTATTGGAATGAGTGTTCTTGAAATTATATGACCTAGGCTTTCAATTGCAACCTTGCATTTTCCATCAATGGTTCGTCAGTATGACTCGACCAGCAGCCTCACCATGCATCATGGCTGAGCCAGGTATCAATCGCCTTGCCAAAGTCATTCGCCTGCAGGAACAGATGCTCCTCGCCATGCAGGCCCCCAATTCCTTCAAAGAAGCGATCCTGCACCGACACGAGCATGGCCGCCGTCCCGTCCCCCACCTTGTCCGCGGTGTTCCTGCTCAGCAGCATACCGGGTGTGGGCGACGCGTCCTCGTCGGGTGCGTAGGCCGGCGTTTCCTTGGACACGGTCTTGTGGCCGGATATGCCCGCGGAGCCGACCAGGTCAAACTCTGCGGCCGCGCGCACGTCGTCTTGGCGCGTCGCGGTGCCGACCTTGAGCGTCTTGCCAAATATGGACTGGTCGGCGCCGGCGTCGGGCCGGCCGGCTCGCTCATAGACGAGAATGTCCCAGAGCAGCTGGGCGTCGATTGAAAACGAGTCGCGATCCTGAGGGAAGTCTGTAGTCGATGCGCCCGGCGACGACAGCAAACCCACGCTTTCTCTCAGCTTAGCCAAGTTGTTTGCCTAGATGCATGTTAGTATTCTACCGTTAGCTGCGTACTCGTAGCGTACCATGGTAGAGATGTAGGGCCACGTGCCACCCATACGCCGCAGAAAACGAATACATTTCTCAAACCCTTGCTGCGCCTTGTCTCGTAGCGGCCTGTCCTTGACAAAGCTGTGCTGCAAGTGTATCGTCGCTACGACTGCAATGCAGTGCGCCATCGCCGGGTCCGCCATCTGGAACGCCTTCTTCTCCAGCATGTCGACAAAGTACATGATCCATCCCGCGTGGCGGTTGATGTACTCGAAGGAGTGATGGATAAAAGACTGGGGTAGAGTTTGTCGAAAATTCTTCAAGCGCATGGACAGTAGAAACGGGTGGTTGACAATGCACGGAATCACGGCGTAAATGATTTGGATATACAGCCACGGACCCCAGTAGTCCCGATTCCGCTCCAAGTCGTTGGAGTCGTGCTCGGCAAACTTGTTTGCCGCGAAGCGATACCGCAGGGGCACGCGACAGTCAAACTCGAGATGCAAGTTCATAACGCAAGAGTAGTCAGAATGCTGGTTCCAGGGCGGCGGCGCGTCCGAGCCCACGCGGCAGGCTGCGTAGGACCGGGCCATACGCCACGCCTCGCTGAGCTCTAGCACGTATTTCATGATGCCCTCGTCCATCTGGCTGCTTCCTGGATTGTGCACTGATCCGGCCGGTTCACGGCCGGAGAGGGCTGCGGCGTGTATCTGTGAGATGGGCGGTGGCTGCCCGCCGATGAGGGCGCTGCCAGGACCCGTGGCCGGCGCGATGCAACCTTGGAGGTTCTGCAGCATCCTGATGCTGCAGACGCAGTCGCCAAACTCGCCAGCGTCGCCTAGCATACTGTTGGACTGAACACTTTGGGCTAAGTGGCTTGCAATGGCCACGTGCAGGCCTGCCTGTGCAATTTTTCCGTCTATAAAGTTACCAACAGGTCTTGGCTTTCTTGTTCATCATCTGTCTTACCTGCAAACTCAACCATGCTCAGTATACAAAGAGTCTGTAATGTGGAAAGCTCGACGGCTGAGCTTGCGATGCGATTCATGACGGCGCTCCTCGACTCCCGCTCCATGGCATCCAATTTTTCACGCTTCTGGGGCGTCAGTGTACTTGGAGGATACCGGAGACTAAGGGCCTGCAGGGAAAGAATGAGCTCCATGTCCCGAAAAGGGAGGGAATCGAGAAATGTCTCGGGATCGAACAAGGCAATAGGCTGCCCGTGACACCACGCGAGGTAGAGACGGCCCATCGCGAGCAGATTTTCCTTGGGCATTAGTAAATGACTAGGAGACAAGTTGAGAGCAAAGCCTTCAAAACGAGGGTCAGCATCAGTATACCCGAGAGCCTCGTTGTGGTCATTGTTCCAGTTCCAGCAAGGGACGTTGTCCGCGCTGGTTGTCCTTGTCCGTGCTGGTCTGCTACCTGGATGCGGAGGATAAGGTGTAATGGACTGGCGAGAAGTGGTATTGACAGGACTGCCTCGTTCCGTCAGTACGCGTTCTGTTTTTTTCTTTTCTCTTTTTTTTTATAAAAAGTGATTCTTACCTGACCCTCTCGATCAAGCGATCCATCTTCTCTTCGAGGCTATCAATCCGGTATTCCTGCATCACCATTCAATGTCAGTTTGTACAGCAACCGAGGCGACGATTCATGTGCAGTGCTACCATCTTTCTACTATGCCTTGAAGGGCCCTGCTCCGCATCTGCACCCCCATTATTATACACGCAGTGTTGCCCCAGGCGTTGGCAGAAGGAGCAAGTCGGCTTCTCCCCAGGACATCTGGACTTTTTGCGTCTATCATCGCATCAGTGTGAGCCCTGGTACTGTGACACTCGGTACTGGAAAGAAGCACACCTGCAAGGCTCGCAAGCCTGACGAGCTCGCCTATTCAGCCGGACACTGTCCATCTTTCCAAGACTTGTCTGGGCTGGACAGGGCGGTGGACATCTAAAATTACATGCTTTTTCGTCGGCATCTGTGATGCAAGGGGAGCCGGTCAGGATGAGTGCCGGGTATGCAGTATCGCAGTATCATCCCAAAGCTGTAATCAGGACTTGGAGAGGGGATAGTAGAGCCTCTGTAGCGGTTTCCCCTTCAGACCAGGGTGTGCATTGCCAAGATTCCTTGTCGTTTTGTGGCCGATAGTCGGTGGCGGCGCAGTGGTCCATGTGAGATCGAGGCCTAGTCAGCGGCCGAGTGCGGCGGGGTCGGCACCCAGGAGTCTCCTGACCAAGTAGAGGGTGGCTGGCATACCACCAATCCCAGTCCTGTGAATGAAATCAAAGAAATGGTGTCCTCGGGTTTACCAGGTCATAGGTTGTGCATCTGTTCCATGCAGGGTCTGCCACTTGGTTGAGTCTGAACATGTGACCATGTACATGAGCCGCAGCATACCTGCTCGCCGCCCTTTGCCCTTTTCAGGCATCCCCCCCGGCGTTAAATAACAATACCATACCTGCTCGCTTAGTGAAATAGTCTTTCTAGGCTCACAATCTTGGTAGAGCAGATTCTTAGATGCCAAATGTCTCATTATGCATGTAGTAGTAGTCTTGCTGGCCTGAAAACCTGCAAGCTAGCTGTATGGTAGAATATGTACCATCAGCATCATGATGCGTGCTGTCTGTCTTCTGCATACGTCTTTAATTTTCTGCGGCAAGTTTGGTGAAAGCTTGCTCAATATCGGCCTTGAGATCCTCCTCCGCTTCTACGCCGATGCTCACACGCAGCAAGTTTCTCGCCACCGTCTTGTCCGTCATGGCGCGCCATTCAATCAGGCTCTCGACGCCACCCAAGCTCGTCGCATGGTGAAATAGTCGCAGCTTACTCGGAAGCCGCCTCGCCATAGCCTCACTCTTCATAGCCAGAGAGAATACGGGACCGTACCCGCCAGGCATCTGTCGCCGGAGCCAGCTGTTTTCGTCTGCTGCCTCAGGTTGCAGGCTTGCGTGCTTGACATGATCAACGACCTTGAACACAGGCGACGCCGGATCCTTGATTTGCTCCGCCAGCCACGCGACAATGGCAGTGGCCGTCTTGCTCTGGCGCAACACGCGCAGCTCCATGGTGCGCATCGAGCGTAGACCCAGCCAGCCCTCCATGCTGCCCATGACACATCCCAGGATGGCACGCTCGTACAGCATGGTCGGGAACCAGTCATCGAGTGGCAAACGCGGGCTGAGGGCCAACACACCACACAACATGTCCGAGTGTCCACCAAAGTACTTTGTGCCGCTGTGCATGACAATGTCGGCGCCGTGCGCAAATGGGTCCTGCAGGGGTGGCGGCGCGAACGTTGCGTCCACTGTCAGGTATGCGCCAGCTGCGTGCGCTTTGTCGGCGTAGTATTGCAAGTCGCGCGCTTCGCCAGTCGGATTAAGCGGCGTCTCAACATGTATGATGTCGCCAGGCTGCAAGTCGGACGCTTCGCAGTCGAGTGGCAGTTTCTTGAGGCCTGTCAAACGCGATTGGATATCAATGATACCGTGGCAGCCGTGATAGCCGTCAGCAATGGCGATTCGCTTCGGATTGATGCGTACGAGCATCATGTGGAACGCAGAGAGGCCCGAGGCGTAGGTCAGAGCTTTGCCGCCGAGAACAGACGTCAGGATGGCTTCGAGACGAGTACTGTTGGGGTTGGTAAAGCGGGAGTAAACGTGTGAGTCGAGCGGAGCATCAGGCTACTCAGGCATGGTCAGGCACGGTCAGAGTTTACCATGGCAATAACTTGTAGGATGGGGCTCTTACATTGACATAGACTTCGGGCTGGAGCAATTCTGGGTTGTCCGTGTACCGAAATGTTGTGCTGACATGCATGGCCGGTGCAACTGCTCGATGTGTAGAGATGCCATCGTCGGCGTGAACGAGAAGCGAGGCCAACGAGAGAGCAACCTCCTTTTCCCCTTGTTCCTTCATTTTCTGGTTGACTTGGGCGAGGATCTTGGTGCTTGGTCAAAATGGGCAGCCAACCCCGCGATCGCTCTATATACCCAGGTCCAGGTACTAGGGAGACTTGAGTGGGTTCGCAGTGCCCAGTGATTGCTGCGGTCGTACGTATTGAGCAACCGCAGTAAGGCCAACAGCAATTTATACTGCTATGAGATGCAAGGGTTCCAATAGTTGAGTTACGATGCCCTAGTCAGACTGTGCTTGTCAAAGGGCGCAGTATACCAAATGTCAACCCGTTTCCAGCGGGGCAAGCTCGCCATCTGTCTGTGACCCTCTTCGGCGCCAATAAGGTTAACGAACTTGGTAAGCCCACTCCAAGAGAGCAGGTGATGATGCACGAGCCCAAGACCAAGCCAGCCACTTGTAACTAGTGGGTACAAGCCTGGTTTCGTACGATCCGTCATCGGTCCTCAGAATCGGCCTGGAACGAAGCTTGGGCGGCAAGAGCAATCAAACATTCAATGGGCTTTGTCCCAACAGGGAGGGGATGCAACAGCCAGTCATGAATGAAATGACTACGGAATCCGGGACCCGACGCCGTTGCTATTGACCAGGCCAAAGCATCACATCCCCCAGCACGTCCGGAATCAAATCACGATTGTTACGTAGTATTGACGGCTGTCTCAATAATATTCGATCATGTCCTCGTTAATTTAGTGTCGCCTCTATTATTAGTTGGGCGAATTCAGTGTCGATGCACTCTCCCATATGATCAAGCCAAGGTTCCCCCCAGAACGCCGAAAAATACCAGAAAAGTCTGCCGTTTGCTTAAAGTAAAAAAACCTCCCCGAGCTTCCGCGCCACCGCCGGGAATTTGCTATCCGCGAGGTCAGCGTACCTCACTCGTGACTGATGTTCGCCGACGATCGACGCTGCCCAATTCGGCCCCCTGGCCACTTTGCCCGCGCTTGCGACCGCCCATGAGAAACCGAGGCATGGTGGATGGCGACGATTCTTTGTCCTGACTGTCAGTCAACTTTGCAAAGAATCCGCGCTTGCGCTGCTGCTGTTTGCCATCGTCCAGTCCAACGTCCTCAAAGTTCTCTTCCGGCGTAGGGACCTGTCGCTCCATCTTGCGATGAACCGAGTACTGATGTCGTGGAAAGCGGGCAGAGTCCAGGCTTTGACGCACTGGGGCGTTGTTATGCTTGATGGGAGAGCGTGCAGTGATGTCCTGGGATTATATTAGCCTCATCAGCCACCCTAGCACCCAGACGGCGACAATAGTCACACCAACTGCTCGGGGCGCCGCTTACAAAGGATCGCCTGTACGAATCGAACGATTCTCTAGAGATGGAGAAATGCTCAAGGTCGCCAAAGCTGCTGCGCGTGTCTGTTGAGGCACGTGAAGACAAGTGTCGCTTGGGCCAAGGCTGCCCTTTTTCCACTGTTGGGGAAGGCTGCAGCATAATTAGCCTCGCCCATACCTACCTACATGCAGGGAGATGCGTTGCGAAAGGGGCGGGACAGTTTGGTGGAATACACTTACAGGCAGGTAGATGCCACTATCATTGACGACTGTTGCGGGCCAATTGTCAGTATAAGAAATGACGGTATTTGCTAGCGAGGCTCGATGTAGGGCCAGTGTTGGCATGTTGCCAGCCAGTATCCTTTGTGATTTGGTCTCGAGTATGTAGGACTCATATCCAAACGATGTCCTTGCCAGGAGCACAATTTCAATTGGCGCAACTGGTGCATCCTCTTGGAGGGTTGCGCGTACCACTCATCTTGTACTCGCCGTTATCGTGGCTCTTGCTGCTGCGAATGCTCATCGCTGACGAGGCTTTAGAGCCCACCGTGTCGACTCTCTCGAAGCCAGGATGGCTATTTTCTTGTCCCGGGCGCTCATTTTCGTTGTTGGGGATGGCGACCTCGGGCCGACGGGCGAAAGGGTTTCGGATCGGCATGGTTACGGTCACAGGTCGCTATGACGTCGATGGGTAAGAATAGCCTAGTACAAGTCTCGAATCCGACTCACTGTCGCTCGATAATTCTTGGGAGGAAAAGAATTGTCAGACAAAAGCAAGGAATCTAGAATAAAATGCGACGGGGTTTGCGGTGGGAAAGAAATGCAGCCGGGGACTCGGGGAGTGGGAGTAGTTAGAGGCAGAAGGCCGGATTGAAAGACGGGGTTACCGGCGAGATGCCTTTGCTGCAACTCAAGTCTCGGGTGGGGACTTGGCAGCTAACGTTAGCGCCTGGTGTTCATGGGAGCAAGTACCTAGGTACCTTTTGCTTGGCATTTGCCAAGCTGCCATTGCGTTGCCCGGCCGCGCCAGTGACATAACTCTTTGTTCCGTCTAGCATATTTCTAGCCAAATTACGATAAATCTAGGTATTTCCACATATTTGAAAGCTACTTTGAAATATATTTTCTATTATAATATAACTTGAAATATTGATACCAATAAATTGTTGTACGCTAATTAGCCTTACTAGCTTCTCTAGTACCTCTCTACCTATATAGAAGATATAGTTACAAGGAGGCGGGAAAAACTCGAGTAGCTTGGAGGAAAACCTTCTTCACATAACAATACCTTAAAATATCGTGGCGTATGAGGCTGGGTTAGAAAACACCTCCTACCCGCGTAGGTACCTGGTGCGTAGATTTAATAATTAAATTAGTTAGAATGCTGGGTCAAATCAGACGCTCAGATCGGCATTGTTTGTCCTAGGTACCTAGGTACCCACCACTAGCGCAGACGCGGCGTGTTTACACCCAGTTATTCCAAGCCCATCAGGCGAAACACTCGCCGCCATCTTTTATTTGGCTCTTGACTCGCTCTTTCTTCCTCTGTTGCCTTCCTCTTTCTCTCGTTTCTCCTTAGTTATCGCCTAGAAAGATATCTGTTCCACTAGTCCAGGTCGAAGAAAAAGAACCCCAAGGTGGAATCCAGGAGGGGGAATTTGTACACCCAAAGGCGTTGGGTCCGGCGCACAACAGTGTTTGCATAGGCCGCTACTTGGAGGTAGTTTTCGCCCTTGCTGCCCTTGCTCTTGTCTGTGTTTCTGCCCCCCTATGCAACCGCTTCACAACCCGGCTGGTCGCCTTTTCACCTTGCATCATCAACATCGACGCAGTACCTACCGCTCACATACCGACTCTCGCCCCAGTAGCGCCAGGTTTCCGACAACATTCACTTCAACTGACACGACTACTGCCCTTCTCTCATTTAGCGAAGCACTATCCATACATAACTACCCATTCCGCAAGCACCCACAGGCCATTAGTTACCAAGTCACACTATCCGAGGCCACGCGATGACCTAGCCTGCTGTGATCCATTTCGTCTTCTTTTCCCTCGCCACCGGCCAGGCTCTTGCGCCTATCCTCTACCATTTCCGCTCCAGGTCTCAATCGTCTGACGCCTCGGTAGCATGGAGCGCCGACAATCTTCGGTGGATTTACCGCCATCTACCAATACAAACTCATCATTGCCATCCAGCCCTTTCTCCTCGCCAGCACGCGCAGCCTCGGAACCGCCTTCATCGCCATTGACAGTCCTATCCAAAACGCCGTCGCTGCCCAACTCGCCCATGGTCTCTGGCAACGTTGCCAGACGCTATCCCTCACCGGAATCACTTTCCACAGACACGTCTGGCTCACAGACACCCATCAAGCGCGCCGATCACTCCTCCAGTCAATCTGACGATGGCAGCACTAGCGACCGGCCCTCCAAGCGTCGCAAAACCGCTGTGACCAAAGAGCGCACAACCAAGTACCTCAACCTCTCCAAGTCGCAAGTTGACTTTACGCCCGAAGACACCGAGCAGATGGGCCGTTTGCTATCCGCCCTACAAAGGAAGAAGAAAATCGTCGTCGTCGCCGGTGCTGGCATTTCCGTCTCAGCTGGTATCCCTGACTTTCGGTCCTCCAAAGGTCTCTTTGCCACCACCAAGAAACAGTATAAGGTTAAATCTTCGGGCAAGCACCTTTTCGATGCATCCGTCTACAAGCACGACTCGTCAACTCAATCCTTCCACAATATGGTCCGCGATATGGCCGAGATGTCTGCCAAGGCAGTTCCTACTCCATTTCATCACATGTTGGCATCTCTCGCTCAAGAGGGTCGTCTTCTCCGCCTTTACTCACAGAATATCGATTGCCTCGATACTCAAATGAAGCCCCTGGAAACAAAAGTACCTCTCAACCCCAAGGGTCCATGGCCCAAGACGATACAGCTGCACGGTGGCCTGCAACATATGGTCTGCACCAAATGTGCCGAATTATCGCCTCTGAAAGCTGAACTTTTCAACGGGCCCGAGCCTCCACTGTGCGCGTCCTGTACAGAGCAGGACTCGATTCGCACAGTCTACGGTGGCAAGCGCAGTCATGGCATTGGTCGCATCCGGCCCAGGATTGTTCTCTACAATGAATACAATCCCGACGCAGAGGCCATTGGCGACGTATCTAGTGCTGACCTGCGGGCACGTCCAGACGCTGTCATTGTTGTTGGCACCACGCTCAAGGTTCCTGGCACGCGAAGACTTGTCAAAGAACTCTGCCAGGTGACTCGAGGCAGAAAAGACGGATTCACCGCATGGATCAACCTCTCGCCAGAGCCGAAGGGCATGGATTTAAAAGACTGCTGGGATATGGTAGTCCAGTCCGAGTGTGATAATGTTGCCCACCTCGCCTCCCGGTCACGTTCGGTCGACATAGGTAATGCCTACATTGTATCCAACAAGCAGGAGCTTGACGCCAACACGACCAACATCGAGGTCAGCCTGTCCTCTACATCGCCCGCCATGGATGACAGTATCGTCGACAAATCGCAACCCAACATAGAAGATGAACTAGCTATCCCGACGCCAAAACCCAGTCCCAAACTCGCAGCCGCCAAGACACTAAAGCAATCCAAGCTTGCCTTTGGTAGCCCCGACAAGGACGCCGCACGCAAAACGAAAGGGGACTCTAAACCCCGAACACGCAAGCACAAGAACACAAAGTCGACTATTATGGATAGTTTCAAAACGGGTAAAAGGATACCCACCGGCAAGGACCTCGATGCGAAAACCGCGGCGAAGAAACCCACTGTCAGTGTGTCTGGTCCGACTGTGTCAACTATGACGCTACTACCCCGCGACGCTATCCAGTCCGAAGAGCCCGCAACACCGTTGTCCGCGAGATCGATCGACGAGGGGACGATTTCACCCCCGTCAGTACCCAATGGCTTCGAGGAGCTGATCGCGTAATAACATATATTATCTGGAGGGATATCGAAATTGAATGCAGCGAGGCGTTGGGGGCGTTTTTAGCAAGAATACTTGTTCATGGGTTGAAGCGCGTATTGTCTTGGGAAGGAGATGTTGTATTGAGTTTTGAGACATGTTGGTGAGGTGGAAACACACGCAACCTCTCGTAGATGTATTATTTCGCTGGCGTTTCGGGACGGTTCGCTCCGCTGCTATAGTAGCATGCGTCGAGTGTGACGCTTCTTATAAAATTCGATTTTCTATTAAAAACACACGTGGCACTGTTGGAAGCCGTCCATTTCGTACTCTGCCATTTGTAACACGCCAAAGCCACTAGTAACCACGATGTATTGATACTGAGAAAATTCTGGAAAAGGAAAAAAACAGACAAGCCAAATGCTGCCGTGGGTATCAATTCATATATGTCCTTTCCACTAACTAGCTACTAACCAAATATAATGCATGCTACCATTCTGTCCCACACCGAAAAGCAAAGAAAAGAAAAAAGCAAAAGATGAGGCATACATTGGAGAATGAGCTACTTGACATGCACCTCTATCGTATCCATGTCATCTATACCTGCATCACTCAGCGTCGCGCCGGCTTCCAATCTCAGGCCGTCGAACCATAGTCCCACGTCTGCCTCTTGCGGCACGTCGCGCTGCGCGCGAAACGCTGCTACCAGTGTCTCCGTGGTCGTTTCGGGGAGGACTCTGAGCTTGACCGGCTCGCCGCCTCTTGTTTTGAGTATGACGCGCAACACCGCGGCCGCAGTGTCTTCCTCGTCGTTGTCGCCGGCGCCGCTCGCCGGCTCATCCGACAAGTCCCGTCGTCGTCGACGTTCCTCCTCGCGCTCCATCTGCGCAAACTGCGCGGGCGTCCACGCCTCCATGTGCACTCTTGTGCGGTCGTCGTTGAACCCGTCTCGCGCATACCCGTCCATCACCGCGGCCCCGGACCCGTCCTCACTGGGCCGGATGCCTAGGCTCAGCAGTGTGGAGCTCATGTAGACCTTTTTTCGTCGCCATGTGAGAATCACGTCCTCGTCGTGTTCGAGTAGGCCGTGCAGGGGAACATTCCGCTTGTGCTGGGAGTTCGTCCAGCAGTCTCGCACCGCGCGCAAGGGACGGTCGAAGCAAATCCTGGCCAAGACATGACGCGCGCCGGGCACCTCGGATGTCACGACAATGTCCATGGCCTGCTTGGCGTTATCCGGCGCTGGGGACAGCCCTGTTGATGCGTACCTAGACGCCGGTGAAAGTTGCGATGCTGCGGCAGCTTGTTCCATCTGCAAAATATGCTTGTCACGCTGCTCTTGCGCCTTGCGAACATATTCTGAGAATTCGTCGTCATCCTCGTCTGTAAGTGCGTCGGTGTTTAGGTCAAGGTCCAGTGTTGCGGCTTGCTCAATGCCTTTTACCGACGTGGTGCCAGCAGGAGCGGAGATCTCGGGCTCGGAATCCGATTCAAGGAGTATAACTTGTGATCCTGCAGGCGCCGCACCACCCAGACGGGGCCGCGCATGCGCGTGATGTGTCGACGTGGATGCGCCGGTACCGTACAGAGACGTGCCGTAAAGAGCAGGCGTCATGGAGCGGTCAGGGGCCAGAGAGCGGGTTGTACGCATCGTGGGTGAGCTCTGCACCGACTCCCTGTTGCTGAGGTCAACATCCTCAGGCTTGGTGATCAAGGTCGAGGTATCGCGCCGAGAGCGTTTCGAGGATGGTGGTGTTACGAGTTCTCTATTCCTGAAATCAGCTGTCGCATTCAACATTGTTCCTCGGTCGGCTGCAACACGTACCTATTGTCCTCTTCCTGTGTGGCTAGGATTCCGTCCTCCGACATCGCCGATGCCTGCGTTGTAGTGGGTGTCGTCGCCTGGGCCGTATCGGTGTCTTCTTGCTCGGTTAATGGACGCTTGCTGCTCGCCAGCGCTCTGCTGCGAGCTTCTTCCTGTTCCTTCTGTTTCTGCAGCTGTCTGTGCTTCCGCCGCTTGCGGTCCGCCTCAACAATCGGCGCCATCTCTTTGGCGCGGCGGAACAACGCCAACGTGTCTTCCTCCTCGTCGCTTCGCCCGCCGGCACTGTTGCTACATACGCCTGCCGAAGCTGGCAAGCCATCGTCGCCCGTGCTACTACTCAATGTTGGTTTCGGCCGCGTGTTGCGCAGTGCCGTCGGCTTGAAGGGCAACTTCTTTTCGATCGCATTTAGGTCAGCCATGGCGTGGGGCGTCGCGATACGTGTGCAAGCCAACAAAGAAAATGAGAGGTCGGAGCAAGCTAAGAAGAAAATTGTTTTAGGGATGAGCCATAGCCAATAAGTAATTAGATGATAGAAGAGCGAGAAGGTAGCTGGCTTCTTTAGTGGAGGAGGCGCTCTAGTAGGTAATAACAGGCAATTGCAAACAACTTGAGATAGTCTCGCGTTTGCTAATTATTAGTTATTATTCACTATGAGAAAGAAGAGGTGGGGAGGGTGGGGAGTCCCTACCTAGAGGCACGAATTGTACGTACCCAATGCTAGTTCATAATTGTGTGCACAGTTGTGTGCCTACTATCCTTAGGTACCCACATCCATCTTCACAAGGGTGAAACGACAAAAACCAAACATTGAGTCCCTCTATTCGCGCCTTGATATCATCCATCGTATCTCAGCTGAGCTCTTTGTCACCCGTCCATTTGATCATCAACCCTATACACTACAATCACGGTACCTCCCGTAAAAGCCCGAGCATCGGCAGAGTCGACTATGGAAAACGGCGCACAGGGCGAGGGCAAAGACCCCTCCAGCTTCCTCAGCGACATCATCGGCAACCCCGTCATTGTCAAGCTCAACTCGGGCGTCGTATACAAAGGTACGCATGAATCTTTGATTTGTTTCGGAAGTATTGAGTGTGGAGGTCGGCGTTGGCTTCGGAGGCATGTACTGACTCCGTCACAGGAGAACTCCAGTCTGTGGATGGCTACATGAACATTGCACTAGAGAAGACACAAGAATTCGTCAACGGTGTTAAGAGGAAAGAATATGGCGATGCGTTCGTGCGCGGAAATAATGGTAAGCATATCCCGGAAAAATATTGTGGAAATACGTTCTAACGCGGTCACAGTCATGTATATTTCTGCAGATTTATGATTGATGGATCATTTTATAAACAGTCTGCCCATAGCGACTATTTTTGCCTGTATACTGATTCCTGTCTACTGTGAGGTTATTGACGTGACGTACAGTTTTCAATGTTCCAAATCAGAGCTTGTCACCGGGCTTCAACATGCGGTATATCAATACTTCTTTATTACAGAGCCTGAAACAAATTAGACTGCGGTTCAAATGGTGCTATTTACTCATCATCAATGGAAATATTACAGTTGTTAGGAATCACAAAGCTGCGAATGCTGCGCAACATCCCCAGGCTACTGTGATTTCATCTGCGCAGGGCTCGGGTAGGCCAAGGCTGTGCCAGGCCATCTCGTACATCGATGCAAAGAGTTTTGCTAGGATGTGTGGCGTGTTTCGACTTCAGAGGCTAAACAGCAACGATTTCGAATTGCTCATCTCGAGCCGCGAGTGTAGGGTACAATGCGCAATCGAGGGAGCAGCTGTGTAAGATGCGCCGCTGAGTACCTTTAGCAAATGGGGGTTGTATCATTGTAAATGTGAGAAAAGTAGTTGGTTGAATTCGCTAATATCACCGTAGTGTCATTCGACACCAAATGGTAGTATATCTTACAAACAGTTAACAAGGCAGTTATTACTATCTGCCTTGTGGTAACCAAGCCAGGTGTCAACTTGGAATGTTGACCCATAACAACGACGGCATGATGTACAATGAAGCCTCGTCCATTAGGCGTGGCTCGGGAAAAACACCATACCATGAGGCTAGTTTGAATCCTTTGGTCTAGGTTTCTGCAACTTGTTCGGTGTCCGCGCTTCCTCGTTTGGCTTGGAAAGATCTGCACTTTGATAATCCGAGGCATGGAGTTCGAAGCGTTGCCCTAGAAACCCAGCCGGAAGTATCTCGAAACCTGAAACTGTACGCCGGGTGCGAGTGTTGGCAAATACCTCCGCTGTTCCATACGGCACGGGCTCAGTTTCGAAGTCCAGCGCTGATGCAGCAGCTTCATTGCCTGTATCGCTGCCAGTTTGTGTGTTGCTGCCGCGAGGCCGAAGCGCACCGCCATCATCAATCATGTTTACAGGGTGATTGAGCCCTTCCGACCTCAAAGCAGGAAGTAAATTATTATCGTCCCCCTTGCTAAGAGTCGTCGTCTTGACAGTCGTTGAGTCGCTAAAGTGCTGCTCTGACAGAGTAGACCTCTTCGGCGTTTTAGAAGACCCGCCGCCAGGTGGTGTAAGGACTTTCCCTTTTCCGTAGCTGCTGTCTGAGACATTGCCTATAGGCGAGGGTTCTTTGCAAGCCATCGTAGTGCCATTCATGGAAGAATCGTCTATCTTTACAGTGCATGGTGCGTGGTGGCTTGGCGCCGGAGTATTCGGCCGAGATATCCATATTTCATCGACCTCTATTCCACTCTGTATCGCTCGAGAGCCAAAGGGTATGTCATTGACGGCCGGTATATCGATGCCATATTGTTGCATTTCGGCGAGTCGGGCGCGTTTTTCTTCGTCGAGCAGCTCATAGCGGCGTAGGATCTGGTTTGTTCGCCAGAGCTTAACAAAGCCAATGAGGAAGACGATCGCAATCAAGCAAGCTAGGACCTTTACTGATCTGTTAGCGTTGGGTACAATGAAGATATCGACGAGTACCAACAAAGGTCAGTTCCTGCCAAAGCTCCCATCCAATAAAAAACGCCATCGTCGCTGCGCAGGTTTGGAGGGTCTGTCTGTTGTATGTTCGGTCAGGGCTTGAGGTGGTGGATGAAAAAGTCTGGCGAGGCTTCTCTACTACCTACAGCGGGAAAGAGCGCACAAAGCTTTCTTTCAGCAGTTTGTGTCACCTCAAATGTTGTGTATTAAGGCCACGCACCGATCAAACGGGGACCGAGACAAGCGCTGTACTGCGTTGCTTATTACGGAGATCTATACGAGGAATAATTTGCTAGGCAATTGTGGCGGTTAAAGAATGCCGTTCGAAGAGGTCACCGGCGAAGACAGCGAGCGTTGCAGAAGATATTAGAGAGCTTCGCTCCTATTCCTAAGCATTGCGAGATAATTGCACGAATCACCGACCTGCTACTCCGTACCTAGGTATGTATTTATTAACGGTGCTCAGATGGTAATGCTACAGAGGTCTGGTGGGAGCAGTGAACACTCAAGTGTACAGTGTCAATTCATTCAGGTGAGCACGGTAAGTTGAGTCATGCATTTGGTCAAGCACAGTATGTCCGTGTTTGCACACCGTAATAGATAGTACAAGTCAAACATACACTTCGAGGATTAGGAGACGCGTAGAACGGTGCAGCATCAAAACGCCAATGTAAGCGTGAACTGTTTACAGTACACCATATCATACAATCCTTGACAACCTCACATTCACTTCTTGTCCTTTCTCTGAGCTTCGCGCTCCGCCTCCGCCACTGCTGCGGTTGCTTGCTTCTCATCTAACCAAGCACGTAGCCACGGCTTTAGCCAGAACCAAACCTCAATGACGCTCCTACCTTCCACCTCGTTTGCCTGCCTCTGCCTCGCCGTCCGCTGAATCACCTCGATACTCGCCATGCCCGCCGCGAAGCCCGCCAAGTGACTCGCCAGGTCAATTTTGCGCGCCAGCGCCTTGCCCAGTCCTGCGAGCTGCAGCGCCAGCAGGCCAGCTAGGAAAATGATTCCGTGCACGCCATGCTCCGGGAGCCCGAAGAACTTGAAGCCGTCCATGCGGTGCTCCCAAAAGTATGCCGCACACAAGCCCAGCGTCGCACCCGAGCCGCCAATTGTCGTCGTGCCTAGCATACCTCGGAGTGTATACGTGGTGAGAGATCCGACGAAGCTAAGCGAACCGCATGCCAGAAAGAGCGTCAAAAAGTCGGCGCGACCCATTTCGTCATGGAGCGCGGGGCCAATGACAATCAACGGCAGCATATTCGCCAGCAGATGACTGAGCGACTGGTGCGAGAAGATGGTCGTAAACATGGCCAATGGACGTGGTGTTGCGACAGACACGATGAAGAGGCCATTGAGGTACTTCCACAGCGGAGGAACCTTCCACGCCATGTAGACCAAGAGGTTGACAGCGACGAGTGCCGCCACGGTAGCCTGCGCTGTTGAGATCTCGGGGATCAAACGGTACCGTCTGGCTGGCTCCTCGTATACCATACTGATGGCGGCCATGAGTCCAAGCAACAGCGTCACGAAAATGGCAGACGGTAGGATCCTCGCCGCGACAGACATATCGGGCGGCTCTACGAGGTCCGACTGTGCCGCTTCGTAATATGCCTGAATCGTGGGGTTGGTAATCGCTTTCGTCCGATGGCCGTGGCTTTCTTGATTTAGCTCCGCCAGGGTGCCTGGAATGGTGCCTTCGCGCTCCTCTCTCTCCAACCGATCCTTTGTCGCAGCCACGTCTCTTGCTTTTTGCTTCGCTCGATTCGTCGCTCGGATCTGGTCGAATACGCTGTGCCCATAAACTGGGTCTTCTGTATACGGCGCCTCTCGTGCTATGACCCCTTCTTCGTGTTCGACCTCTCGCTCGTTCGCTTCCTTTGCCTCGGCCATTTGACCCTCCATCTGGGCCAGCTCGTCTTCCGCGCGCAGGCCTGCGTTACGAACCTCCTCGACCGGCACCGTCTTTCTTAGGTAGGCTAGGGCTTTTCCCATTTGCTCGTATGTAAATTGTGCCGTGTTGACCGCATACGCGGGGTCATCGAGTGTGCCAGCGACACGTCGGCCATGGAGCACCCGCAGCAGGTGGTTGGCGGGTTCCGGTTTCATGTCGGCGCCGAATATACGTTGTACTTCCACATGCGTCAGTTCGTTGATGCTAAAGGGCAGCCCAACCCTATCCTGGTAATCGTTCGGTAGCTGTTCGTAGTCGCAGATTCTATGATTGGAGAACAAGGCCATTCTGCAGCGGCGCGGCTGAGGCACGGCTGGCATCTGGCGCCAGGCGTCTGTTTGGCCACAGTATCTCGGCCGCGATCTCCAGCTGACTTGGCACGACATCCATCGGGACGTTGACCCAGCCAGACCAAGAATTGGCGATCGCGATTGCATTTTTGCCCCTTGGACGACGGACGCCGCGCCAGTCGCCAGGAGACGAAGACGAGGACACTGGAAAAGGCTCATGTTCGATTGGTATCCCCTCTGCTACCTCTCAACGCCTGTCGCACCTCAATTGCAGGGCTGCTGGCTGGCTGGCTCGATTGTCGCCGTATAATGGCAGCTGCGTGCCACTGGTATCTGGGACCAGTTCATTTTCTTTGCGATGGGCTGGGGCAACCCCCACTTCCCGTCCACGTTGTACCTAGTACCAGGTACCAAAGGTAGTTATGTTTTACACAACTAGCAAATCTATCATCAAGATGCTGTATCACACCACTACTGTCTAATGAATCAAGAAAAGGTTCTTGGACTGTGCGAATAAGTCATTTTCTTGCACTAATAGACCGTGTGTGTAGGTAGAAAAATAGATTCCTCCTCGCATTAGTAGGTGTGAGCTACCAAACTACAGACTCTCAGAGGCGAAAACCCCGGCAGTAGAAAACGAGGAGGACCCTACTACTCTATTAACTGGACGGAAAGAGTGGCGCGAATATCCGTCAATATATTGGAAAATATTTCCGCGTAAAGCTATGGGGGTCGGATCTCGACCTCGCATGAAGTCATTATTTTATCCGCGTACAGACAACACCGCTTGAATAGCAAATTCTTTCACAATATTCCCTTGGAGGGAATGTCGCCCTTGCTAATTTTCCCTGCCTTGGACACCTTGGACCATGAGATTGTGGCAATATACGCCCACGAGCCTTCATAACCGAATAACTTTTTGCCCTGATCCTCATCAAAGACATCAGGAATCACTGAGATGCAAGTTAGAGGAAGTGTGTATAGGTCAGAGTAGAGATGAAGAACGTACAGAAGCCTTTTTCATACTCTTCTTCCAGAGCATCGATTTTTCTCTTGAGCAGATCCTCACGAGCGGTGGCAGCGCGGCCTGGACGGCGAGCTTTTTTAACTTCGTTAAACTCCTCGTCATATTGGTGAACAAAGCTAGAGCCCAGTCAACACAGATAACAACAATGGAAGGTATTGCGTGTACTTGTAAATAAGAGTTTGCACCTCGGAAAGCTCCAATTGGAACACGTCTCTTTCCTTTAGATGATTTTGAAAGTACTGAATACGGTCGACTACACATACAAAGTTGGCGTAAGTCCAATAATGTGGCTGATGGTGTATTTCTCACCGATGGGCTCTTCCTTCTTGGATCTGACGTTGGCAAGTTTTTCCAGTCTTAGGTCACGGGCATGGGCCATGCGCAGACGCTTAGAGTCGCGGGATTTGGCATGTAGAGCGGTGACTTCGCCGCCGCGCTTCTTCGAGATTATTTTGCGTGTCTTATGCAATGAGGTAGGCATTTTGTTGGTGTTTTGTCGTGACGGACGAAGGTATTTTCTAGACAATGGATGGCTTGACGAGGTACCTAAAGCAGTGGGGCAAAAATATCGAATGCGATCTGCCAACACCTCAAGATTGAACAGGAACCAACTGTACCTACCTCGGTACATTAGTACTATGTTAGTACCTGCTAGGTACCTACCTCTACGCGCGGGAGGGCTGTCTTTTTGTCAGGGCACTGCACACGTCCCCTATTTGACATATAATTTCAACCTATAATAGCGACACTGTTAGGGCTGTTAGTACGCGTGAACCATCTTTTTGTTTTCTTTACTATCCGTGTTAGACACCTGATCGCTACAGGGGAAACTTACATGTTAAACAGAGGATGTGTCTACCTAGTGCTGTAGGTAGGTACCTACCTAGGTACCTCTAAGTAGGTACCTAGGTACCTAGCTACCTTAGTACGCGTAACAGAATAGGGCACTGAATAGGTCCCTTATTTAATACATAATGTTCACCTATTATAAAGCTGTTAGGCTACTGATAGTCTATGTAAAATCTTTTAGTCTTCTTTAAGCTGTGTTAGACGTGTTAGACACCTGATAGCCTTGTGGCACGGGAAAATTACCTGTTAAACGGGAACGGGGGACGTGTCTAGTGCCCTGTTGAACAACAGCCCTCACACGCGTAAGTAAGTAGTCCCACTGGAGACCCACGCATCGTCGTGTTACCAAACAACTATTTGACTTGTCCCGTTTCTACTGCACCTTCTCTCGTGGCATTTGAACTCTCAAGCACCATTACCATGCCAGCTGCTTCCCGTGCTTTGCTATTTGCTTCAATTCTATCTTGAGATACAGGGGTACGCTCCAATCACGCCCTTTGTTCTCACTGGTAGATCACCACCAAGAGCTCGCGACTTGCCTGGCTGCGACGTGCCGACGATAGCGACCTTTCCATAACGACTTGGATAGCTGTCTAGCGGTAGCATTGATCAAACTTCAATTCGATAGAGGAACAACACTTACCTGACCCGAGGCAGCAGCATGGGTGTATCCGGTATGTCATTGCGACCGCATCCATTGGCTGGAGGTGTACCTACTGATTACTGTCTAGGACTCCTGCCGCTTCTGAAGTCGATACATAAACCCACCGAATTAAAGAAATGCCACGGTCAAACACTAGGCGTTGATGCTTATGGCTGGCTTCACCGGGCAGCATTTTCGTGCGCTGTCGAGCTGGGCCAGGGCAAACCCACAACCAGGTAGGAACCTCTATCCCTCTATGCCCCGCAAGCTATATTTTGCCAAGTTCCTGACATATGTTCAAGATATGTCGCAAGTGCCATGCACCGCGTACGCATGCTGCTTCACTTTGGGATCAAGCCTTACATGGTCTTTGATGGCGACTACCTCCCTAGTAAGGCCGCAACCGAAGACTCGCGCGCCAAGAAGCGTGAGGAAAAGAAGAAGCTCGCCAACGACCTCATGAAAGCTGGCAAACCCAGTCAAGCTGCGCAAGAGTTCCAAAAATGTGTTGACATTACACCAGAAATGGCATCGACACTCATCCAGGAGCTAAAAAAGCTGGACATCTCCTACATCGTTGCCCCGTACGAGGCCGACTCCCAGCTGGTGTATCTCGAGAGGCAAGGCTTGATCGACGGAATTTTGTCCGACGATTCGGATCTACTCGTCTTTGGAGCACAACGGTTACTCACCAAGCTTGATCAGTACGGCAATTGTATTGAAATCAACCGACGCGACTTCGGCGCTTGTCGAGAGATCTCACTCTCCGGCTGGTCCGACACTGAATTCCGCAGAATGGCCATCATGAGCGGTTGTGACTACTTGAACGGTCTCCCTGGGGTTGGCCTGAAGACAGCATACAGAATGATGCGCAAATCGAAGTCACCCGAACGCGTCGTCCGCATGTTGCAATTTGACGGCAAGCGCGTCTCCGAGAATTACCTGACGCAGTTCTACCAAGCAGAGCTCACATTTCTGCATCAATGGGTGTTCTGCCCGACCCAAAGGGGGCTTGTCCACTTGACTGAACTCGATGGAACACGCACAGCCGCCGAGATGCCATTCATTGGTGCCTTTGTCGAACCCGCTATTGCCCGCAGAGTCGCCGCTGGTGATGTCAACCCTATTACAAAGGAGCCCATAGTTCTATACCTCACGCCTTCGAAGCGGAAATTGGCGCAGACCAAGTCATATTTTGCCACGCCTGCGCCTAAACAGCCACTTGTGAAAGCAATAACCTCATTCTTCAAGACGCCCAGCCGCAAGCCCATGGGCGAGATGGACCCCAACTGTTTCTCTGTGGATGCTGCGCGTGTGGCGCAGCTGACTGATGGCGGGCTGGTACCTGTCGTGTTTCCTTTGCCTCGGCCGTATATCGAAACCAAGCAGAACTTGGAGTCCTCAAACCGACAAAGTCAGCACCTAACACCACGAAGGACATCGCCTCGTCTCAATCGCCGGCGCACAGACACACTAGGCAGCATGGTTTCTCACATTGCCAATATCCCTCTCGTTACTCACCCAAACAAGGCCGTCGCCGCGGCCGCGCCACGTCCAGAATTACAATCCCGTCCGCAGAAGAAGGCTCGCCTCTGCGAAGCCACTGGGCCAGTTGAGACGTCTCCTAAAAGGAGCAAATTCTTCTCTGCGAAGAAACTTCCTGCTGCGAAGACGCTCGCGCCAGCTCAGACAGAAGACTACCTCTATTCTGACGACTCTGTGGAAGCAGTACTTAAGGGCTTGCCCGAGATGGACAGCTGGGAACCTAGCGCCAAGACGAGCCAAAGAAAGTTGCTTATATTTGAAGATGCCCCCCAGGAGATGACGTCCCTCTCTGGAGAGACACGCAAACTAATAGAGAGGACCATGTCGAACACGAGCCGGCTGACCACAGCTGACACGTCCCGATCATCCCTGGAGCCGCCGTCCGCGTCTTCGATACCGCTCTTGCAACAGACAAAGACTCCGATATGCCGGTCCCTTGGTAAATTTACCTACACTTCATCGTCGTCCTTGCGAACGTCTGTGTCCACTCCTGCATCCAGCGTCTCGGTTCAGTCCTCCGTCTTCAGCCTCAGTCCATCCACGCCATCAACTGCCGCATCGAGCGTCGTGTCTTCACGTATGACGCCGCTTCAGTATCTCGGGGCAAAGGCTGTTGCCGACCCTCTCTTCTCTCCCAGCATGGCCGCACCGCGACCCCGTGCCGGCGATAATAAAAGTGCTATTGTTTTTAGCGGCAAGCCCCCCCAGGTGAACCCTGCGTTTGTTCCGCTGCCCAAGGTCGACATAGATGAGGTGGAGGCACTGCACAAGGCCTGCGACAATCGTGGTAGCGAAGACCAAATCATACCGGATAGTGACAGCGAGCACGGGGAAGAGTACCACCTACCCGCAAAGAGGTTCAATCCTCTGAAATTTACATTTCGTTGAGAGAACGCTGTGATTCATGCCTGCATTTTCACGGCTTAGCATTCCAAGGGCGTTTTTTGGTTTGAACTTTTTACTTTTTTGCAGCATCAGTGTTGATAGCTGGCATTTCTGTTCTCTGATAGGCGTTGTCGTATGGCGTTGGGCTTCTTCTTCTTCTTTTGGTTGGCATTCACTTATTATTATTCGGTTTTTTGCCTGACATGCAAAATATTTGCCGACGCGTACAATCTCGGACGGAGGGTACTGGCGTTTGGAACTGCCCAATAACGGGCTGTTAGCGAAAACAATAACCGCCTCTAATGTGACATCGTTTATATTCTTGGTACCGTACATTGAATATACGTATATTGATCTCTACTGATATTGGGCCTAAATAACTGATAATAAAACGTAATAGCCATCATTCAGGTCTTCGTGGTACAAATTCTATTTTCAGGTTGGAGTCAATATGACACGATACAAGCATACTAAGCAGGCAAATGAGGATAAATATAGTTAAAAAATGCATGACTGAAATCCAGTCTCCGATCGCTGACCCTTCTCGGTAAAAATGCGTTTCTAGGCAGTGAACACACTCGCCAAACACTATTCTATAATGCCATGATGTCGTCGGTCAAAGTACAAGTGCTAGTACTTGGTTGGCGGCTCGAAATCTTCCAGAAAGCGACAGCTGCACAACGTGTCTAGCATACGCAAATACTCATCTACGTGTATGTATTCCATCTGCTAATCCGATATACTGTGAGCTCAAAGAGTCCTCCAGCATTATATTGGCCGCTGGACAAAGAAAGGCGCTTCGCTTTCCAGTATGAGGACTCCTCTGACCGCAACCTCGCCCCTGCCAAGGGGAAGAACGACTGATTGACCCCGACCTTGGATGGTCACATCTGGTAGTTTAAAATGGGGTCGACGAGTCAGCTTGGCGTCGGCATCGCGGTAGGTTTGCCCATGGGCCTCGTTGTCAGATTGGGCACCGTCTTGAAAAAATCGCTGGGAAACAACTTCTACCATGGCGAAGTGCATGCTCAGGGTTAGCCAGCGTAATACTAGCGACGTGTTGCAGGAGCAGGGAGGACAGAGGCGGGTGCTGTTAATTCCGAATTGAATGACCACTTGCCTGCAACAAAATGTTAGCCATACTTCTGTTTGTGATGGCAGGAAACACTTACCCCTGGCCAAATTATCCGCAGTATCTTCGAGCAGAATAAGCCGTCGCTTGCTGCAGTATGAAGTTTTGTCCATAATGTCAACTTTGAGCTTCGAATTTGAAAGCTCCTGAATCGGTTTCTCAAACATTTCGGACAAGTTCTCCACGGCAATTTCCAAGTCCTTTTGATTGTCCTCAAAAATCTCAGTCAAGTTTGTCTTGGTAAGATAAAAAGCAAAGGCATAGGTCCATTTAAGGGTCTGGCGGCAGGTTTGAAGTGCCTGTGACGCAGCATTGAGATACTGGACTTCGATCCACGACATGCCTGAGGTGGTTTGCAGCTGGACCATCTTCTTTTCGGTCTTAGCAGCGATGTCCCTGTCTAACCGCGCAGACTGCTCGTGATTCGCATACCGATTGTAGTAGTGCAGATATCTAGCCAGGGAGGTCCGCGACTTAGTCTGGGCATCTCGAGCTTCATGTCCGCTCTTTTCCTCGTATCTATTACAGTTATACCATGATGTGCCATGCTCGGACCAGAGGCCCATGCACATCCAGCAAAATTCATACCTGCACTTTCGGCAGGTCATATGGTTGCAGCCACCGTTCTTTTCAATCGTTGACTGACACTTGGGGCATTCTTTGGTGTTGGCGTTGATCCAGTTCGCAGTTTCAGAGTCATCTGCGCATTTCTTGAGCCACTTGCGGACCAAGTCGCAAGGAGCGGGTTGGTGATCAGGATTCGGGCATCCAAAGCAGAAGCGGAAGCCGCAACTGCACTCAACTGTCGGTACAACCTTGTCAAGGTCCTTCTTTTTGATGCCGCATTCTACAGCGTTAGGACAATCAGGCGCCGGGCACCACTTGAAAATGTCCTTGTCTTCGACATATGTGCGATTAAGAAGCTCGTGATATCGGCCAGTCAGGTCGGAGGTGACGAGTAAGTCCAAGGACCGCGAATCGAGACTTCGACCGCAGCCATCAGAGGGACACTGGATTCTAGCCGCTTCGCCCTCATCTCGGATTTTTTGCGTCAAATACCGCCGGTAGCAATGGACACAGTAACGATGGCCGCACTTCATGGCAAAAGTCTCGAGCCCTTCCTCATCTTCGCAGCAGATATCACAAACAAAGCCAGGTACAGCCTCGAGCTTCGGCAGATCGTTGGTGCTACTGTTCAGACCGGCCGCTTCCAAGACCTTCTCTGGGTGGTCCATGTAGTCTTCAAGTAAACGCTCTTTGTTCCAGCGAAAGTGACGAAGCATGATGGCGGCATCCTCTTTACCCATGTCAAGAATCATGTTCACCTCAGCAATCATGCCATCTTGTTGCTCTCGGATATCGATCGGCTTGTATACAGTGAAGGCGACAACATGACCTGGGCTGTTCTTCTTATATAGTTGTTTAGGCAAGAGGCCAAAATCAGGGTCGGGCTCATCAAAGTCGTCATCGTCATATTCTGCACGGTCCGTTCGTCAGTGGCAATACGGGGGGGGAAGAAGGGCCAAACGAGGAGAGAGCATACCGGCGGTGGACATGTCATCGGCGCTATCTTGCATTATGTCGTCATCGCTTGAAAGCTGCGACATGAAGTCCTCATCCGAATCCATACCGTGGGTGGTGACAGGAGTCGGGGGGGCAGCCAGAGACTCGACTGCTGAGACGACGTATTTCTTGTTCGGAGAGGCGGGGGAGATCGTCGTCTCAGCGGCCTTTCGTTTGCGCGTGGAGGAGGAAATGGTGGCGGCCGAGGTGGAAAGCGCAGAGACGCGGAAGAGTCCACACCTACGATCGAAAGAATGAGCAACGACCACTATCCGTATCAATGCAACACTGCTAAGTTTGGATCAAGAAGCGAAGGGCCAGACAGCGGCGCTCAAGGAGCAAGTGGGGGAGCTGACACTGTTTGGCAAGAAAGAGGTACGTCGTGACGATCACTCGAGGCAGGGACAGTCCTTACGCAAGCGTGTTAGAACAAACGGAAGTTCGTTCGAAGCAGAAGCGGTGTATCCTGTGGGCAAGGTCGAAATCGTGCATTCATCAATTCGTGGAAACCAAGGTTGAGAGGCACCCGTTCATTAATAACCAAGTGACATTTACGGATCATCCTCGGCGGCTGAGTCATGGCACTAGAAGCAAGGAGGCAAATCCCAACGAACTTATTAGGTACCTACTGTAATTTGTACCTCTCTAGCTCTAGCTGGCACATACAGCGGGTTGACAAAGGTTTCGTGTCTGTGGGTACAAGGCACACCAAAACACATGCAAAGCCACCTATGTACTCTCTAACTAATAACTACCTAGTACCTAGGTAGGTAGGTAGTTAGGTATAAAGCTGCTATAGTATCAGATACTAAAGTCATAAAGTACCAGCTTATTGAAGAACTTTCTCAGCCATAGTGACTGGAAAAGATCATATTAGCAGCCATAAATGCAACCGTTTGGATAAAGACATACCATCGGCAGCAGTAGCATCAGCTTCCAGATGCACCGCGGCAACTTTGCCATTCACAATCTTGAGAGCGAAGCGCTGGCTACGAGTCCCTCCGAGAACGGCAGCGGCACCGTCAAACTCCATTGCGAGAGATTTGGTGAATACGGCAGTAGGGTCAGCAACCCATCGGATCTATGTTAATCGCGTCAGAATCAGCCTCTGCTTGAATTCTTGAAGAGGCAATGCAACCCACAGAAGTCTGAGAAGCAGGATCAAGCCGCTCAGCCCAAGCCTTCATGCTAACACGTCAAACTGATGAGCTGTTTCCAAACGTCATTATATCAATATGTAACTGTGGGTTCCAACATACACAAATGGGTCGTTGACGGACAGCACAAATACCTTTCCAGCGTCTTTCAGCTTTGGGCTGTTGAGGTATGAAGGAATGTGCTTGCTGGAGCAGGTGCCCGTGAAGGCACCAGGCACGCCAATGATGTAGCCATCGCCCGACTTGAACTCGTCAGCCAAGCTGATCTTGGCAGCGGCCGAGTTCTCAAAAAGACCGCCCGTCTCGGGGATATCGTCGCCGACACGGATCGACACTCGAGGTGTCGAATGGAAAGCCCGGGAGCCGAGGCGCGTCAAGGCGAGACGACGGAAAGGAGTGCGTAAAGCCATTGAAAGGATGCGGTACAAGATCGGGGGGCCGAAGTGTTATATTGTGATGCTGAGCTTTTGTTTTATTCTCATGTGAGCTCATTGACCAAACGGATATCCCTTTATATTTTACATAAAGGAGCAAGCAAGTCACGGGACCCAGTATAAAAAGAGACACGGAGCTACTTAAAACGGCTAATCAAAGTATAGCGATCAGAGGTGATCCCCAGGTACCTCGGACGTTGTTTCACTTCATGGCGCACGCGCTCTCAACTACTGAGGTAGGTACCTTATTTAGTACCTGGTTAGGAGGTAGGTAGCCCGCCAAGAAAAACGGCTCCCCGCCAAAAGCGCACCATCTCGTTTCTCTACACACTCCCCTCCCCCTTCAACCTACCAACTTCATCACCAAAAGGACGACTGACTTCCTCCGCGAGAATCGTCGCCCTCGTCCCCAGAAGCGCTCCTCCGTCTGCTCACCTCGAAGCTCTCGGCCTTGCGACACCCACGACTATCAACCGTATACGTCACCGTTCACACAGCCCCATTCTACACACGCCTCGCTACCTCACTTTCGAGACACAAGTTCCAAGTACCCGCTCGCTACGCCGACTGTGCACACGGGCCCAACGCCCAGCATCTCGTGGGCCAGCCGCTCTTCTGCCGTGTCACATATCCCAGGTCCTCACATTCCTTGGCTGACGAGGAGCCAAATCACAATCCAAGCCTACCTATCAATCTACCCAGCTCCTTGCCTGCACCCTCGCAACTCTCGCAACTTGCCCGGTGGTGTACTGGTCTGCCATCGCTTCCACTATTTTTGCCCCATGCGTTGAGTTTCATCGTACTCGATCTGCCGCCACCTGCAAGCGCTACTTGTTGTCCCCTCTAGGCAGATTGTACTGAGCACCTATCTATCCGCACATACTATATTGCCTCGCGCCTGCGCCGCCAGTACGATTACAAGCCTTCTGCCGACTTATGCCTGCCATGTTGCAGACACCCTCCAGAACGTCTACTGCCTCCTCCTCCTCCTTCCAGCCTCTCTCGCGACAAAACACCATGTCCTCCTACGATGGTGCGCGATCGGCGCGCCAGTCCAAGCGCTATTCCATGTCCGCCCTCTACATGTCCATGTCCGCCAACGAAGGAGAGATGCAGATCGAGGATGACCTCGCCAAAGCCCAAAAGATTCTGCGCGAACTCAAGTCCAATATATCTTCCCAGTCCAAGAAGAACTTCGTTCTCGAAAAAGACGTTCGCTATTTGGACTCGCGTATTGCCTTGCTTATCCAGAATCGCATGGCCCTGGAAGAAGTAACATCTCTACTTAACATCTGTTATCAACTATATCTAATCAGTTTGTAGCAAAATGAAGTCGCCAGCCACCTCGAAGACGCAACCGACATGCAGGAGGGCTTCTTTCCCAACGATGATAAGACCCAAAAATATGGAAATCTCCTCTTCCTTCTCCAGTCCGAGCCTCGCCACATCGCCCATCTTTGTCGCCTCGTCTCCATGGCTGAGATTGATTCCCTGCTGCAGACTGTCATGTTCACCATCTACGGAAACCAGTACGAATCAAGAGAAGAGCATCTTCTACTCACAATGTTCCAGGTATGCTCCCGGCCGGCCCAACACTCCACCAAGTGCTAACTCCCCAAGTCTGTCCTTACCTACCAGTTCGACAACACTCCCGACTACTCCTCCTTGCTGCGGGCGAATACCCCCGTTTCGCGAATGATGACAACTTACACTCGACGTGGACCCGGTCAGAGCTTCCTGCGCACCGTGCTCGCTGATAGAATCAACGACCTCATCATCTTGCAGGATCTCGATCTGGAAATCAATCCGCTCAAGGTCTATGAACGCATGCTTGAGCAGATAGAAGAAGAAACCGGCTCTTTACCCGCTTCTCTCCCCCGTGGTATCACAGCCGAGCAAGCCGCCGACAACGCTCAAGTACAGGCCATTATCCAGCCTAGACTTTCCATGTTGACCGAGATTGCGAACAACTTTCTCAATACCATTCTCGAAGGGCTTGAGGAAGCGCCGTATGGTATTCGATGGATCTGCAAGCAGATTCGCAGCTTGACAAAGCGCAAGTACCCGGACGCCAATGATCAAGTCATTTGTACACTGATCGGTGGCTTCTTCTTCCTCCGCTTCATCAACCCTGCGATTGTCACCCCCAAGTCATACATGCTCATTGAGGGCACCCCTGCAGAGAAACCCCGTCGCACACTGACGTTGGTGGCTAAAATGCTCCAGAACTTAGCAAATAAGCCGTCATATGCCAAGGAGCCTTACATGGCCAAGCTCCAACCATTCATTGAGCAAAACAAGGACCGCATTAACAGATTCATGCTAGATCTGTGTGAAGTCAGTGATTTTTACGAGAGCCTGGAGATGGACAACTATGTCGCACTCTCCAAAAAGGACCTACAGCTTGATATCACACTGAACGAAATCTACGCAATGCATGCCCTCATCGAAAAGCACACGGGTGAAATCTGCCGTGACGAGTCCTCCCACCTGTCTATCATCATGACCGAGCTTGGTCCTGCGCCGGCTCAAGTCCCTCGCAAAGAAAATCGAGTCATAAATCTTCCTCTCTTCAGTCGCTGGGAGACTGCCATCGACGACCTGACTGCTGCCCTCGATATTACACAGGAGGAAGTGTTCTTTATGGAAGCCAAGTCCATCTTTGTGCAGATTATGCGCTCCTTCCCTCAGAGCAGTGCAGTGTCGAAGCGCCCCCTCCGCCTTGAGCGAGTAGCTGATGCTGCTGCCACCAGCCGCAACGACGCAGTCATGGTCCGAAAGGGCATCCGTGCTATGGAGCTTCTCTCCCAACTACAAGATATGGGTGTTATTGATAAGAGTGACCAATTTGGACTGCTTCGTGATGAGGTCGAACAGGAGCTCCACCACCTTGGCTCTCTCAAGGACGGTGTATTGAGTGAGACCAAAAAGCTTGACGAGGTCTACAAGACGATTCGCGACCACAACACGTATCTTGTCGGACAGCTGGAGACGTATAAGAGCTATCTCCACAACGTCAGGTCACAGAGTGAGGGTACCAAGAGAAAGCAACAGAAACAGCAGGTACTTGGCCCTTACAAGTTTACCCACCAGCAGTTGGAGAAGGAGGGTGTGATTCAGAAGAGCAATGTCCCGGATAACAGACGGGCCAACATTTACTTCAACTTCACCTCTCCTCTCCCGGGCACGTTTGTTATTTCTCTGCACTATAAGGGTGAGCGCTTTCACTAGTCCTCTTGCAGTGCTGTTGCTAATACTAAATAGGACGTAACCGCGGGTTACTCGAATTGGACCTCAAGCTTGACGACTTGCTCGAAATGCAAAAGGACAATCAAGAAGAGCTGGACCTTGAATACGTGCAATTCAGCGTTCCAAAAGTGCTTGCCTTGCTGAACAAGCGTTTTGCACGGAAGAAGGGCTGGTAGGAGTACATTTATTCGTTCACGTGTTGAGGAGGCTTCATTCGGCGTTGGGGAGCACATGATACCACTTGCCGTTGGCTCATTGTGTCAATCGACGCGCCAGCGGCAAGACTTGTTTGCTTATCTGCACGTCGCGCGCAATCAATGCGCGACAATTTGAACACATCCCTACTATTTGGGTGGTTGCTCACTCGACGCTGGCTGTCAGTTCCTGCACTACCTTTCCCAAGCATAATCGTCTGGGCCCCTATCACACTACCCACTGTCCGGTGTACAATATTGTGTGCTTACACTGAAGACACCCAAACGGTCACTACACGCATGGCTGGTCCGCGAGTAAGGGTATGTTATTTGGATATGTAATCCCAAACGACACGACGTGCGATCACTGCTATCATATGGCTAGTGGATGGGATAATCATGTCTTGTTTACTGAGGGAATTTTGCTACGCTGTCATTACTATTTTGTTTGTTCTGGAGGTCCATTTAGTGTATTGAATGTTGCGTTCGTTGATGATCCTGTTTTTGCCCTATAGCTCTCATTTATCAACATCTTGACAAGACCACGTGTGCGACTAGCGACAAGAAATACAGATCGAGTGTGTTGTTTGATTTGGCTTGATCAATACATGTAAGACTCATATCATACCGGGCAAAAACCGCCAGGGTGCCCGGTATCGGGGCACCAGTTAGACCACTCTGCTTCTCATCACACTTGCGTGCGCATAGTGTTCATATACGCCCAGGCTCGAAATTTTCATCACATCACCATGGGGCTTTTGAGTCTTTTGACGGTCTTCTTAACAGCCATGGTGCACAGCCACCCTCCTAGTTTGAGCACTCTGCTGCACCAGCTGGTGCTCCGCTGCTTCGTCCATCCCTGCCATCAGAATTATAACATGGACTTCACACGGTATTGAATCTTTCTCTGTATCGATTCGTAAGACACGCGAAGCCATTGGTTTGCGGCTAGACGACGACAATCATGAACGGTACGCAGAAGAGCACAATAGTTGCTACAAGTCGCCAATCCGCTACCATTCAGCAAATTTGATCATGCCATAAACGGGTGTCACAAACACACGAGGTAGATAAATCATTGAAATCATGAATTGTATATGCGATATATATTGTTGCCTTGGTCCATGACACGTCGAGACTCTGTGATTGACGAGCCGCTAAAGAGTTGAGCCGGGCGGTCAAACATGAATTCAATCTATGACTATAGAGTCAGCGCCACGTTTTCCCGTTATTCGTCATATCCAAGAACGTCAGATATGAAACTCACAGGAGGAGCTATGAGTTTTGTAGTCCTTTCGGGGAGGATCAAGTCGTGTTTCCCCTGCATTGCGATCCTCTTACACCAAACGGCCTCCCCCTGCAAGGCACAGCACTAGCATATCAATGTGGTCAGCAAGCTTCTTTAGAACGGCGGTTGCAACGCTGCCCGGGTGCTGGGACAGAGGTGTAGTATTTTTAGAGACCATGTAAAAGGACCTTTGGCGAGGGTGGGCAAGGGGGGACAGAGGCGCGCTGAAGCACTGGTTACAAGGATTATTGCGTTTCGCGATGCATAATGAAAGCGGCCCTTGTCGGACATGCCAGATTAGGGCATCCGCGCGGGAAGGATGAGCGGCGGTGGCTCCTGCACGATATTAGTGGCTGATGCTAGACATACATGTGAGGCAGAGGCAACTAGACAGACATATGTGATTCAAGCGACAGCCTCGCCAGCAGAATGGACATTCTCAAGGGCATCCCGCACTGTCGGCGAATCGATCACCCCGTCCCCCATCTCGCCCTTGATAAAGAAGCAAGCCCGGCAACTCGTTGGTTTCACTGTTCCAATTGATCTCCTATGCCGCCTCACATCTCGGACTCACGTAGCTGTCTCTCCGGTACGCAGCGAATTTGCCCGCTGAGCTCGCCGTGGCATCAATTTCGTATCGCGCAGTATTCCCCCTAGCACGAGTGTCAATTCCTTGGTGAAAGACTGTATCTTGCAAGGAATTCCTCGTCAGAGAAGCACATACAGACGAGCAGTTTGTTTGTACCTGTGCTGGTGACGGGCTGCGATTGGCGTGAGAGACATCTAGGAGGGGGAGGAAGGAAATACCATGACCAAAGCCGCCAGTACCGCTGGGAGTCGGTGCTATGTAACAGTAATAAAGGCGCGGGTGAGAAGAAAAGTCGGCACTCAGAGACTGCAAGTGCGCCTTGCCCCTCAGGGTGCAGGAGTACAGTACATCTGCGCCCTTGGAGATGGTGAAGGCACTTCAAATGGCAGCTCAATGATTAATTAATAAAGCGGGAACCTCTGTGCATAAAGAAGCGCAGGGGGGTTGATTCTGTATATATCTCCCAGACTGTCCATATCGTAAACTACCTAACACTCTGAATACAGAGAGAAGACTCGTGAATCTGATTGGTCAGGAGTCAGGGCATCCAGTCTGCTGGCTTCTTCAGGAAAAAAATAGTGCTATTTCCAGTAGCTGCAGAAAGCATCTTCGCTAAATCAATGTTCTCGCCGCCATCTTTACTAACAAAAGAATAGTATAAATACGTGTTCTGAGCTCTACGCACTGGGAAATACCCTGTACGTTTTTTTAAATGTCACCAACTATCCCAATTGCCATGTCTCCAAGCCAAAAACGGGATATCGTTCCTCACTTTATAGATAATCGCGTCGTATTCGTCAGTGTAGGACATATCCTGCTTATCCGTAGGAGTTACATCATGCCTGAAGTAACATTAATAAAACGTCCATATCGTTTATTAGGAAGCAACGCTCACACGCTGGGCACTGGCGGCGTTGCTAGACTTCTCGGCGTCCACCTCCATAGCAGTGTCGCCGGCTTCTTCACCTTCACCTTCACCTTCGCCTTCGATGAGCTCCTCATCGAGCTCGTCCTCACTCTCGCCCTCCAGGTCGACACTGCCGTCAACACTGCCGGCGTCTGAAGCAGCATCCTCGTTGTCTTCGTTAGGGTTTACCGCTTCTTGGTCGCCGTCTCCCATTTCGGTATCTTCGCCTGCAGCAGGAGCGAGCTTCTCACTAGCTTCAGCTTCTGCCTCTTCAGCAGCCTCTTCAGCAGCCTCGTCGGCTCCATATTCTTCTTCATCGACTGCCAAGTCAGCCTCAGGCTGCTCGGGAGGAAACTCGGCGGGGGCAGATGCTTCCGAGTCCCTGTGAGCTGTTAGCACGTGCTTGTACATTGAATAGTGAAGACTTAGGCTGCACACCATTTAATGGCAAATCGAGTCACCCTAGGTTTATCGGCCAGTACGTTACGCCTGACCCGGTCAATGATAGGCTTCGCTGGAGGTTCAGCATTTAGCTCCGTCGAGTCGTATTCGTTGTTGACGTAATATCCAACGCGTATGAATTCGCGGCCGTCGTATGAGCAAGTGAGGAGAACCACAGTCACACCAATAATATCAGCATCGGGGATTCGTGACGTATCAGGCGCATCAGCCTCGAAGATGAATTTGTTCACACCAACGGGGACTGGGCCAACAAGGAGAGAATCGAGCTCTTGGTCATATTGATCACTGACTGGGATGTTAGTATAGTGAATTCTGCTGGGGCCCAACACAAAGAACATACGACTGGGCAGATCCGACATAGGTGAGCTTCCACTCGAGATCTATCCAAAACCGTGAGCATTTAGAGAACCACGCGTCAAGTTGGCGGAAATGTACCCTTTTCAAGCTGCTCAAGGCATTCAAAGGTAATATCAAATTCGTACTTGTCGGTGAACTTGGCGGGGTTGTTGACAACTTTGACGCCAAGAAGAGAAACAACAGACATTGTGCCTGCGGAGTGCCGCGTGTGCGGATGAGGGGAGCAGCAAAGTTTCTTTGGGTGTGGATAGAAAGGCGCGAGTGGTATATTTCCGTGTACGCAGAGACGTTCGGCAGCACTGGGAGAGTGTTCGGTAGTCGTGTGGGCGCGGTGTAGGCCGCAGGACTGATACAGTGCTGAAGGAAAAGCTTGGTAGTCGCGCAAGAGGGATTGATAAAGGAGGGGGCATGGAGTCTGGCTCCACGATGGGGAGGCGGGACGCGACGAGCGCAGCGTAATGGCCATATAAAGGCGAAAGAAGCAGAGAGTCTAATAACCAGTAAGTAGGTATAAAATATATAAAATTGTTATTTTAGCTAAACAACATCTAGCTATTATATTTTATACCTTTATAAGTTTAAAAAAAAGATATATAAGAAAGAATATAGTAAATCTATAATAAACTTATACCTTAGTATTTAAAACATTATTAAGATAATCAATCGCTAGTGCTAGCTATAGGGTAGCTATTATATAGTGGCTATTTATTATACTAAATATAGTCTTGAATTAAGTGGAACCCTATTCTTCTATATAGCTTTTTATTTTTCTATATTATAAGATTTAGTAGTTTTTAGTATTATTAGTAAATAGTTACTATAATATAGTATTAGTAGTTATAAGCGTGTATTCATGTAGGTTTAAACCTTATCGTATTATAAAGTACTAAATAATATAATAGTTAGTATATGTCTCTAAATAGTTTAAGCTTACCTTGGTCTTGCCACTTCGACCTAGCCTTACTCTCACGCCGGCTACATTACCGCGATCATCACCCACTTCCACCTTATTAGCAACAACGACGCGACCGACCGACCTATTCCACCTCTCTTGTTGATTCGGCACGACTCTCTTCACAATGGCGCAGGCGCCGCCCGCTTACATCAACATTCCCCAGCCGGGCTCCAACCCGGACACCCCGTCTGAAATACCGTACGTCTAGCGCATCGTGACCTCCGTTTGCCCCCCCCCTCTGACCTACCGTCGCTCACATGGCCACTTCCCAGCGGCACCCCGACCAGCACCACGACCTCGCTGTCGGCGCTTTCGACGACCGCCATCAAGGACGGCCACCGCGGCCACCTCCCCGGCGTGGCCCTCGGCCGCGGCCACCAGCACACGCCGTCCACCACGAGCCTCGAGGCCGAACGAGCCGATCGCATCTCGCGCCTCGCCGGCCTCGAGCGCGTCTCGACGGTGCGCGCACCCCCGCCCCATACCATAGCCACCGGCGGCCCGCCTGGCGCTGGCGCCTCGTCACTCTCCCCGCAGACGACGCCGACCTCGACCAGCGGCTTCCCCGCCAACTTTCCCGCCTCACACAACCTCACGCCCTCGTACTTTGACGTCAACGGCCAGCCCGTCGCCGTCACCAAGATGAGCACCGTCGGCACGGCAAGCGCGACGGAGAGCAGCCACCACGGCGACGGCGGCACCGGCTCCCGCGGCTCCCGCCAGACGGCCGCCGACCGCGACGAGGACATGTTCAGCACCGACACCAACTACCGCGAGACGGCCGACTCGGTCGCGAGCATGGCCGCCGAGCCCGACGCCATGGACGAGGAAATCGACGAGGGCATCGCCACCCGCTCCGTCGGCGGCTACGAGGACCGCATGAGCGACGACGGGTCCGCCTCGCTCGTCGGCTTCGGCGAGGGCGCCAACAGCACCGTCTCCGGACCCATCTACCACCGCCGGCCGGTGCCCGGTTCGGCCGCCGCCCAACAGCAGCAGGCGCCTTGGACTGTCGAGCGCTCCGCCTCAGGCCTCAGCGACATTCGCCGCGAGCGCGACTTCGCCTTTGCCCCCGGCGCCTACAACGACATGCCAGCGAGTGCCGCCGCGCTGCAGGAGCGCCGCGAGGCCCGCATGATGGACGGTGTCGCCGCCGACGCAGGATACCCCGGCGCCGAGTACGAGCCGTACGTCGACACCACCTTCCGCGGACCAGTCCCCATCAACGCCATGAGCCTGCGACAGCAGCAGCAGCAGCAACAGCAGCAGCAGCAGCCGCGCGAGGTCGCCGAGCAGATTGCGCAGCGCCTCGACGGTGGCAGCGGCAGCGGCAGCGGCAGCGCGCGGAGTGGTGCGCCGCCGTTGGGCCACCCCGGACAAGGCGGCGAGCCGCTGGGGCAGTTTTCGTTTGATGTCGACAGAGATGGAAGACGTGGATGAGGACAGAGCTTTTGAGAAAAGAATGAAGGAATTTCTGGTTGGAAAACCCACGTGTGAATGAATCGCTTCCTTATGAGATGTAGTTGAAACGACCTCTTCGTTGACTACCGCCTTACACCCTGCTGCCTACTCGAGCGCTGGTGCGTGTTATTGCTTTGTTACGGAATGAGACATGTTTGAGATAGGACCTGTGTGTATATGTATAACGGTCAATATGATCCTTGTCAACCTCCAAACATTCGCTGTCTTTATTCGCACTTTACAGACAGCATCCTTTCGTAACCTGTGTCGAAGAAGAGTCAAGTATTTGTGCAGATTTTGCAACTACTTTCATGTTTCCTGGGACCCCTAATCTCTATAAGAAAAAGTAATATCTGGCAAAACTGGCATCGTGCCAGGTGGCTGGCTGGGGCCTCGTCTCCGACCGCCCCAGCTATTACGGCCGTGTCGTTGATCACTTCCCTATCAACGCCCTGTCTGGCCTGACCGCCCAGGCGGCCAGAAAGAGAATGCTACAAAGGAGGAAGGGGGATTAGTAAATAGAGAATACCTGAGAAAATAAACAATCGTAGAAATGATCTCGTAAAGCTAAGCAAGTTGGCATCAACGTGCTCCTTGCCCTTTAGTATTACTGTCTCGCCCATAACCGTCGCCTCCACCCCCCGAGTAAGATGTATCTGTCTTGCGACCAGCATCGAGCTAGGCAGGAAACAGTGCTATGTCGGATTGATTCAGTATCAATGGACATACGACACTGTCCCGACAAGGGACAAACTAACTTGGGCTGGTATGGAGCAAGGGAAGGGGAGAACTCACATGATATCGCTAGTTATGGAGACAGGACGCAGGAGGTTGTATGCCATAATGAGTCAATGGTACTGCTTGGGGGAACGGTAAGATCATGTTGACTCAATGGCAGAGTATGCATAAAAGACATCAATTGCTAAAACGCCGAATACATGAGTGTGGCTCAGCGAGCCAATAAACGCCAAAGAAAACTACTGCCACCACGATATCGCTCCTCCGGCAAAGATGAATAAGCAACTAGAAAGAAAATCAAGCATGAAATGTCGACCCTGTAAGACCAATACTGGCACATCTCTTCCGCAAATTGCTGCGGGCTGTTGGCGTAAAAACGTACGACGCAGTTTCACCAGATAATTGCAAAAACAACAACGAAAAAGCCAAAACATCTTTTTGTCAAGCATCATGTACAAAAGTCGAGTCCTTTGTGTCGGGCAACGGTTTGCCAATCCCACACCGCAACCCAATCACCAGCATCCATGAGTGCCCACGTCGCGTTGAGAACCTCTTGCACCCGGTCCGCATTGCGCAAGCCAGTGTACTCACGAACGGCTTGCACCGCAGCCTGGATCCGGGGACGCAGGGCTGCATCGAAGCAGGATGTGCCAATGAGCAGGCAAGGAATCAAGAGCAGTGTCTGACACTGGTCGTTGGGCTCAAACGTCTCGAGAATGCTCAGCGCATCTAATATCGACGTGGTCACTCGCTTGTCGTCTTGAGAGGGCCTACGTGAAGGTGGTGGCGAGGGCGGGCGGCTTGAGCTAGTCCCGTGTGTCGGAGCTGGTGTGGGGAGGCCATCTTCCTCGTGGATCGAGCTGGTTCGAGATGAGTTCGGAGAGCATGATATTTTTTGTTCGAAAGGGTGCTTATCCTCGCTGCAGCCATTTGACAGCTGGCCAGAGGACGCAACTGACGACCGCCTCTCCTGCATATACGATAACAAAGAGGAGCCTCCCAAGAGGAAGTCGGCATTGCTTGCCGCCGGCGGATAAATCGTGCGGAAACTGTAGATCCATAACGTCAGTTTGTATAGCTCGCCGACCCTGACTCTGTTGTCGCTTCTTGGCCAATTAGGAGACCAAGATTGGAGTGCCATTGTGATGTCGTTGGCTTTGAAAATCTCAGCGTAGCTCACGGCCGGTTGATCCTTTGCCCCCGCCAGCCTGCTTCTGATTTCGTTTCGCAGAGTTGTAATGTCGCGCAAGTGGCAAAAGAGCCCATCAGTGACGCCGACAAGGCGCGATGTGTGGTCATGCGGAGTGCTGCCGGTCTCTTCAAGAGATAGGCGCGTCGAGTCGGTCTCTGGATGCCAGAGGAGATCGTCGGCACAGATATGATACTGAAAAAATTCAGTAATAAACGTATGGAGTTGCGTGCTTTCTGGTGGCGATTCGCGTATCAATTTCTGATAAGCTTTCAGATGCACGCGGTGTTCACCTCTTGGGTTGCCTTCTATCAAAGTCCGCACCACCAAGCATAACATTTGGCCATAAAGAGCCGCCAAAACGAGGTGATACTCAGAGCTATCTTTGTCCAAAAGCTCGGACTTCTCGAAGGCTCCGTATAGATAGTTCCGCGCTTCCGTAGTGTGGTAATTGGAACGCTGTCGCAGTGACTCTTTCGTGACCGCAGGATTTATTTGCAAGATCCCTTCCCCATAAGGTGTATCCAGGTCAATGTGGAGGCTGCTGATGGACAAAATGGAGTGCAAAAGCCCTGGCTGACTGGTAGCGAGTGTGAGAAGAATATCCTTGAATGCGTTGTGAGACTTTGGTTCAACCGTCAGCACGTTGCTCAGACGGTTGATGTAATGTCGCAAAAAAAACTTGTCCTCAGGAGTATCCAAGCCTTGGACAAGAGTCGGAAGCGTAACGCTTGGGAACGCTTCTCGATTAGTGCGTCCTGGTAGGACTGTATTAGAAAATTAGCTGCGCCGGCCATGACTGGAGCTCTGCTGCTCACCTTGGTCACGGTCCTTGCCACTCTTCCATATTTGCTTCTCATTATAACCTTCACACAACACAGAGTTCTTCTCGCAATTCATGCCTGTCAATCTCGTCAGCAAGCAGTGGTTGGCAGTGCAGCAAGCCAAACACATACACCCGGGTTTAGCTTCGTCACACTTCTTCTTTCTCTTGCGGCACGTAATGCAGCCAGTCTTGGAGCGGCCCTTGGTCACTTTGGTGCCATTTGTAGGTGCTGGAATTGGGTTCTTCCTAGGTCTTCCTCGACCTCTCTTTTGGCCAGGTGCAACGATGCTCTTTTCTGGAGACGCTAATGTGGGAATTTTGACCTCGGACATGGTAATATCTTCGTCATCCACAGGCTCGTTCTTTGGTTTGATCGGTGCCGAATCGGACCCTTCCTCCCACTCATCCCAGTTCAAATCTCTCTCGGCCTGGTCATGATCTGTGGTGCTGCTTGCCCATGATCCCTCACATGACGAGGCTCCCGAGTATGAGATTCGGTCATTGTTGGTACCACTCGTCGTCAACCCACTGGGAGGTGATGCTTGACTGCCATGGGCTGAGTTGAGTGTAGCTGGTGGCGCCCAAGTCTTGTCAGACGGAAACGGTGGCCCTGGCATATTGTCCCAAAGACGTTCACGCTCCCAGTTCGGTGGTTCGTTGTCGTCAATATCTAATTCTCCGACGTGCATATAATCCATGACGCTTGGGCTTTTCTAGCGCCAACATGCCCAGGATCACAGGAACAACATGTAGCTTCGGCCAAGCACCAAACGGTGTACAGGGCGATGAGACAAACAGCAAAGAACAAACCGTGGTCGCGTGTGGTGGGAGTTTAGAAACAGAACAATAATTTGGAAAGAAGGCGTGTGGAAGTAGCGAGGTGTGTAAAGACGATATGAATAACGAGGGGTTGAAGCTGTGGGAGGCGATCAAGGCAGTGCTTAGAGAAGTCTGCCAATATATCTTTGGCTAAGACGTCGCTCTCCCCTCGCCTAGGTAGGGTACGGCTAAAAGGAGCATCCAGATCGTCGTGGAAGCAGAAGTGTATGCCTAGACCAGGGAAGCAGGATGCAGGATGGGCTCGTCGGGTCGCGCGGGCTTTAATCGGTTGTTGCGATGCGGCTGGTGTCTGGGGTTTAACAAAGTCGACGCTGAAGAGAAAGACCTTGTCTTTATATCAACCAAGCATACCACACCAAAACAGCTCCGACAAAATGGGCTACTGAGAACCCCCACCTGACAAGGCCTCCCTGCCCGTTGCTCACTTGCATCCTGTCCTCGCAAGAGGTGAGGGGTGAGATGAGCATGGCCGATGGCCGCCAAGACCTAGTGACGGGTGTGTAAGGAACGCCTCTTGTAGCGGACGGCCGGGGGGGCAAGACCCATGGACGCAACTTTGCTGATCATGCTGGAAGCATCTGTACTTGTAGCACAGGGGTTCTGAAGGCGGGCGTCCAACGGCGTCTTACTCCACTGTGGCAGTAGTGCGCCGGCAATCCATGTCTCATCACTTGTTGAATGACAGACAGCTAGTCGGAGTCTTGTCCGCGAGACGGGCGATGAAGCCTGCGCTGTGCTGGTAGCCTTGGTCTTTGGATGCGTGGCTGGAACTGCCCGACGCACAAACGTTGGGTGGCCGCCGGGAGCTAGGACGCGGAGAATTGACGAAGGGATGAAGCTAACAAGAAGCCACTACCAAGTGCTGCGCAAGGACAGAATGGAGGGCTCCGGCTGCCGAACAAGCCCACGCTGTAGTTAGGGATTGAGACGAAATGTGACAACCTTGGCGTTGTCTTGCTGGCTCGTGGGTCTTAGGCTGCTGGCTGTGTGATGAGGACACTGCGATTATCGGCCATGTACTGAGTACCCTCGCTCTAAGAGATGGAACATGATGGATTTGTCTACTCCGTAGTGACAAAGTGGTTGGTAGATTGCCATTGGCGGCTCGTTGTGATTGCAGGCCGCGGCAGGCATGGTGGAATTATTTATCATCATTCTGAGTCGCGGCAAAGGCTGTTACATATACCTCAGACCTTCATTCGCAGTCCAGTTTTGGCGCTCCCCAAGATCCCCGCGCAATGAAACATCTCAAGAAGCGCGCGAGTCCTGAATGCAAGCGTTACGGCTACTTTGTGTTTTGCATGGTGCTGGCGGCTCGAGTTGACAAGTTTGCAGAGTTGCAGTGATAAAGGATCAAAATCGTGATGCCGCGTATCTTTGATATCCAGCCCAGGGACCTATGTAGAGGCAAGACCCTGATTCTATTCCGTCGGCCATTGAAACAACAGCGGGGACGGCGAGATCTTGACGGGCATCGTTGGGATCGTTGGGAGGTGCGAGGTAGAGGTCGGAAGATGCTTGCAGCTGTACGCCATGGATATAATGCTGGGTCTCTCGCTGTGTTCACGCCGCAATGTGTCCAGTGTTTGTTGCGTCTCCCATGATCTTGGAAGCTTGCATGCAAACACTTGACACTTGGTTCTGGCAGCAGCTGCCTCCCTGTACAGTGCACGCTGTGAGATACGCACAGTGCAGCGTTTCGCCAAAGGACGCTAAGAGTTCAGGCCAATACAAGCGACGGGGGGAGGAAAGCCCCTGAGCCGGCTGTGGAGTGTTGCGGAACACAGTGCAAGGGTGGCTTGACGGCCCGCTCCTCTCGCGGCCCGTCTCCCTTTCGCGTGCCAAGTGTGGTCCTGGCAGCCTTGCTGTTACATACCAGTGCGCGCGACCAACGACGACTCTTTCTTCGACTCTGATGAAAGATACCTACCTATGTCCTATGTACGGAGTAGTCCGTACTGCTACCTACTGCTATAGTGATCGCGTACCCCGCGCGCAATCGTGTGGCAATTCTTCGTTGACCGTCCTTTCCGGATCCGTCCGTATGTCTGACACGCCCCAGGAAACTCAGGCTAGCACAGCGCTCATCTAACTAATGACCAAAGCCTTCTCCCACCAAGCATACGAGGGCATAATCGGAGATGGCGGCAGCCAACGCTCTAGATTGACCTTACCAATCGCTCGGTCTCTCTCCGTGCTCGTCTTTGGCTGGCTGCAAGCGCCATATCGAAAGCGGGCCTGGATGCGCGGTTCAGTTCCTGCCCGCCGCTCTTCCTCTCCGTCGCAAACAGCTCAGCCGTGGCGTCTGTTTCTCCTGCTTTGCAGTCCCACCACCCGTCTTCCTTATTATTCTCTTCCGGGTCCCAATCAACAGATATGAGTCGAGCAGAGCTGCGTTGTCAGTCGAGGCTGCTGCACCAGCCTGGTTCTTTTATTTAGTGTCGCCATCGCCACCGTCCTCCCACACGGCCACATGGCTGGCAGATACTTGCGGCCAGGGTACCTTCCTAGTGGACTACTGAACGGGTGAGAGCGGCAGCCTACCGGGCCTTGTTCGTTGATGGTCGGTAGGTCGCTTTGCGCGATCGACGCTGGGCAGTCAGCCTTGGTATCAAGCCAAAATCCACGGTAAATTGACGAGAACTGTTTATTAATAGCAATTGAATCGAGAACGAATGGCTTCTGCATAGTGTAGGAATTTATCCACCAACCTTGGAACCTGCGCCGATCTTCTTCATGTCAATCATTCTGTCCTCAGATCCTCTCAAGGCAGGTCCTCTCCCATGAACTGATGAATTAACAAGATAAACAGAGCTCACAAGCCGAGATAGACATGTTGTACCACCGCTTCTCTCTGCCCACCATCATTGGCCAGCGAGGTGACTATTATGTTGGTCCAGTTTGCTACGCCAAACCGCAGAATGCCACAACAGTGATTTTGTGCAGCAAAATGAATGTCACCGCTTATAAGCAGGTTCTCTGCCAGGGTTGTTGTATTAGCGCGACAACTCTACAGCGAAGCCACGATGCAATACCGGCGCGTTGGCTTGAGTTGCGGGCGCAACAATAAAGCCAGCCACTCACGCCACAAGTCATTCCCGCTCTCAATTGGAACTGTCGCATTACCAGACATCCCGTTGAGGCTGTAAGCCGCCCAGGTGTGGTTGTACTGTGTGGTGCTCCAAGACAGTGGCGCCGGGCTGAGCAAGGTCCGGTCCGTGTTCCGCTGCATTGCGGTGGTGTGCAGCGAATCTGACATGTCATGTATAACTATGGTGGTGGACTTCAGCGTGTCATGGGTATTACTCGCAGTTGCGGCCGACCAGCAGTCCTGTACCTTGTCGTCGCCACCGACCGGAGGCACACGACCTTGTGAGGGATGAGCAGCACGACGTTAAGCCATGTGGCTGCAATATTACAACCAAACTCCTGGAACAAACTCAACAACACTGCCACTGCATAGCCTACTTGTGGGTTGTGAAGCGATTGGCGGTGCTTTCGTTCGTCCGAGTTTTGACCCTTGCTTCTCAAAATACGCCAGTCTGGTTAACATTTCATTGGCTCAGTGCCTAGGGGCTGTTACCTGTCTTGCGGATGGGTGGGAAGATTAAAATGGTACGAAAGCATGATTCCAGTTTTTCGGTAACCCAATGACCGGGGTGTCTATGTAAGTGTTGGGCCGGTGTGCAAGGCCCGGCACACCGCCCGCAAGACTCACGATTATTGAATACGCAGCAGAGATCATAACTAGTGATCGGCGAGGCGTTTCATTTGGTTTCAACTGGCCAAACACGCAACTCGGAACGAAGCTATCGATCCCCATACATGATAAAACGCGACGCCAAGGTTTCCAGGGCTCACTCTAGAAAAGTCTCCGACGCTACTGCGTTTGGCCGACGGACAGACTAGGGGTTCAGTGCATTTCCAACTTTCCAACAGTCTGGAATTGAAGGTCAATTAGCGAAATCACCCCACAACGGGCTGTCTTGCATTGCTCGGGCTGCTTACCAGTAAAGACGATCCAGGGACAAGGGATCACCAACTGGCCGCGCAAACGATCGGCGTGATACGGATACTGGGCTCACAGTAAAATCCGCCGATCCAGTGCATCTCGAGAATGAGATAATACGGGTCCTGTTCAAAGGTCAGCAAATATACAAGCGACTGGAGTGGCGGCCCTCCCGCCGGCCCCCAACTTTTCTTTCCATCGCTTCTGGCTGCCGTCCAGTTCACTCCATTGACTCCCCCAAGCGTCGCCTCACACGCTGCTTCAAGGCGGGCCCGGCTTCTCCCTTTTGGGCTTGTCTCTACGAATTGTTATTATTACCGAGTAGAAGGAAGGAAATTTTCGGTTGCAGTCCGGAATCTCAGTGCTGGTGGTAGACCCAAGCTGTCGGCGCGAGGCGTTCTTACACGGGAAGTACGGCATGTCGATCTGCCTCCCAGACCAGTGTTCTTCTTTGCTTTTTTTACTGCATTTCTGAATCACAAAATTTTCGTAACTACGGCATACCGACCCTGCTATTTCTCAACGACCCCTCAACTCCACAGGATCCAGGCCCTCGGAACGAACGACAAGCACACGCCATGTGCCGCTTTGATGGGGGTCTCACTTGCACGCACTCAAAGAGAAACATGCCACCTGGTCAAGGGGGACAAGAGGAGCTGCCGCGTCTGTGATTATCCCACTTCTACATAATACAAGTAAGTCAACTTTAGCGTCCTTTAAAGTATAAATAAACCATTATACGAGTTTGAGTTTTGCACTGAAGCTCACGAATATTTCATAATTGATTTAAAACTAAAATACTAAGAGTGTAAAATCTTGGCCTTTTGATATATAATTAAAATATATACAAGGTTCATTATCTCAGATTTCTTCTAAATAAATCAGTTTAAGTCAATTCCTTTCTTCATTTAATAATTCCTTTTTGCATTTTCTCTTTCCCTGCGGCTGCTCCTAACTACATTCGACAAAAGCGGTCGCTCTTTTTCATCACACATGCTGGCCTGCATTTTTGCTTTCTGGCTCGCCTGCCTCATTCATGAAATACACAGCAGTCCACGGCTGATTTTGACGCCACGCTTAGCATAGTTGAGTTATCATCAACTCCGTACTCCGTACTAGCCACTGCCTTGTCTCCTTTCACACCCCCCCTCCTCTGATGAAAACTATTCACTTTCAGAACCCCTCCCCGTCCTGCACGATGGCACGAATCTTACTTCTCAATTCGACATGGTAGCCACGTAATATGCGAGGCCGCCCGCCGCCCGCCCAAAAGAAAAAAGAAAAAAAAAGCACTTATGGCGGAACAACCCGGACGCGCGATGTAACTCAGCAAGGCTGTCAGCTGTGTGGCGTAGGGGGGAGGGAAGGCCCCCCCCCCCCCCGGCACCCCCGGCACCTTGGAGACGAGCTGGGCTGATGCCTTCCCGCTACGTGAACGGGCGTTGGTGCTTTGTTCCTCATGCGGTGGTGATGTACCTGCAGTCGCCCGCACCCGGGTAGCTGGGAATCGCGTAGGGACCAGGCTTTTTTCGCCGGTAATTCAAAAAAACCCAATACACCCTCGACCAGCCGTGTCCCCCCCTGGCTGGGGCCCCTAGGAGAAGTCTCCGAGTGAGTCGGCGCGCGCCACCTGCGGGCCTCAACCACGCTCTCGGTATCCGACTCCCTTGCCCGGGGGATGCAAGCCAGGCCGGTACTGAAATTGTATCAGTGTCTGCATGTCTGGTCGGAGCGATTTGTCATTATCTAATTTTAGCTTAAGTGTCGCTGAAGCCACTCGTTTTGCAGCTGGCGCGCCCCTCGAACCGTGGGCTATTCCAGCTTCAGCTCTCCCTCGCCTCCAAGCGCCGTGATGGGGCGCAGAGAGAGGGGGGCGAGGGCATGATTTCCTCGAGTAGCGGCGCCGCAATATCTGTTGACCTTGCATGATGCATGATGGGGCTGTGTCTGCTTTCGCAACCGATTACCATTCTCTCTCGGACCGCGTTCCGACCCCATGGCTTCAGATGGGCGGGATGCGGGATGTGGGGAACCACGGTGACATCCAAGCAATACAAAGGCGTAGATTGATAATCGGAGTCGTTGGACTCGCGTGACGCCCAATCTGGTCGATGGAGTCAACTAGAGCCCGCAGCAAGCCCATGTGGTTTCCCGCGTACGCTTTCTACAACGGGTCAAAGCTAGTTAGCAGAAGGATTCTAATAATGAAGAATGACGATGCAAACTAAAAGCTAAAAAACACTTGGAGAGATTAGTACCTCTCTCTAGGCCGTGCCTTGGGGCACATAGCAGGTACCGATCTCAAGACTAACTTCGCCTCGGCTTACTAGCCCACCCCAGCAGTGTTGCCGCACCAATAGCACACCCACGCCTTCAGCAGGAGATTCGCGATTCAAACTAATGCGTTGACGTGTACATTAGTATTAGAATTGCCGTGATTTGTTCGCTTCGTGTGAGGCCTGGCTAGAGCCAAGAAACCTTACTAAATGGCTCGTTAACGTTCGACTCGGGCTTCTTGGAGTTCCGGCCGCCGCCGGACACGGGACACTCTACTCCGGGTTCTCTGTACAGAACGGACTCGTGTGCCTGATAGTCAGGCTCCGTGATGCAGCCTGTCCCAACTCGCCTCCGTAGCCAACGTACGTGCAAGACGAGTCTGGCAAAACCTGTGAGGGTCGGCATTGAGTAGGTACGTGTGCAGAAAGCAGTATGCATGTGTCATCCTACAGTAGCAGCCTTCCAACCAATGGCAGACTTGCGTCCAAGTGCAGCTCCCATTTCCTCAAACGGTAGGGCTCTATCCTCTGACACCATGGATTCCGATAGCAATATGTCGACTTCGCTTCTACTAGATACATTGGTCAATATCACAACGAACCGTGCAATCCACGTCGCGAGAACCGTCTCATTCTAACCTGCGGTCCGACTGTCGGCAGCGTGGGCGAATCCGGCATAAGCAGATGCGTCGACGCAACCTTGCGCTGCCGGGGACTGAAGCCCGAACGTTGCTCCTCGTCGTCATCGCCCGGGATGAACGAGCCCGCCAGGCGCAGTGCCGTCGGGGTGATGGACAAGTGGCTCAGAACCGAGCTCTGGCGGCGTGGCGACGGCGTGGCCGGCAGACTGTCGCTTCCACGACGACGCAGAGGGGACCACGGTGCCGGCCGGTCCTCGTCAGGGAGCGGCAGGAGGCCGTCGCCGAGATGGCGTAGCAAGCCGCGCCAGGCGTCATCGGCGTCGTCGCTGCTGCTGCGAAATAGGTTCCGCCGCGTCGTGTCCCGCTCGCGTAGCCCACGGCCGGTGCTCTGCGGGAAAGGCCGGCGCCGCGGGACGTGCAGCGGCGGCGGGTGCAGCGCGCGCTCCTCGTCGGCGGCGTCGGGCAGGGCAAAGTCCTCAGAGTGGGCGGCGGCGGCGCGCAGGCTCAGGACAGAGCTGCACGCGCCGCCGGCTACTAATACCCCGAGTTTGCGGGCCGCGACGGGGGTCACGACCTGGGCCTCGTGTGCGAGGTGGTGGCGCAACCGCCGCCTAGCGATTGCTGAGCTGTGGCGCGGCGGTGGTGACGGCGGGAGCGCGAGTCCGATATGTTTCGGGGCGGCGGTGACATGGGGGTGGCTGTCGACGTCCGTAAAACCCCACGAGGCTTCGGCTGAAGAGCTCGCTTCGGTAGTTGAAACGACATGGTGGTAGTAGGGTGAAGTGTCTTGGAATGGATTGTCGGCGATGGGCATGGCCGTGTGCGCCTCGCCGTGACCATCCTGGAAGCGGTGCCGATCGATGTCGTGGACGGCAGGGGACGCGGAGGACAAGTCTAAAGTAGGCTTGGTTAAGTGCGTGCGCCAGCAGAACTTGGTGGGTGAGGCTGGAAATATACCTGGTTTTGCCCGTTGGTTTGGTGAGTCGCGGCTGAGCGTAGACAGGGTCCGCTCTGTGTCTGCCTGTTGTGCGTAGATGCCGGATCTTCCAGACGGCCGGCGATTCTCGCCCGTGTCGGGAGGGGATCCTGATTTTGTAGAGCTAGATAAGGATATCAGAGTGTGGATGCCATCCAAGGTCATCAAATTCAACATGGAGGGGAATTGCATGGCAAAGCTGCCCAGGTTCAGAGACAGCCGCGGACAGGATAGGAAGCTTCTCCGATCCGTTTCTACTTGCAATGTGTCTTGCGGTTCCGTTAGCGTGACCTCAGTTGTCTTTATCTTAAATCCCAGACTGGGCGTGTTTTCATGCCATACACCTTGAGCCGGAGTCTTGTTTGATGGCATCTGTTTGCTTGGTAGCACGAGAAAGGTTTCCCATCCCGGGGTCCAGAACCATAGTTTGGTCAGCCGAGACGACGGGGTTTTGTTCAGACGTCTTTCTAGAGCCGCCTGGATCAGATGCGATCTCGCAAATTCCATGGGCGACAGACGCGGCGGTGCGACTTTCCATTGGACGGGTCCTTTTTCCAACTTGTTGACTCCCGGGTAGCCAGTCTCATAGGGACCGACGATACTCTGTCTTCGGCTGGTGGGTGCATTCTGGGCTGAAGTAGAAAAAGGGAGATCGGTGTTGGCCAGTTCAAAATGCAGCGGAGTATCGTGGTCAGGCTGTAACTCTGGGCTGGATATGATTGATTTTGTGCCTCGCCGAAAGGATATCTTGAGTTTGCGTGGAGTCTTAGTAAGCTCTGCCGCGTCGGGAGCTGATTGCGCCGCGGTGTCTATAGTCGAGATATTCCGCGTTGCTAAGCTTGACCTTGATCTGATTCGCCTCACGATTTTTCCAAAGTTGCTTGATGTCAAGTTCGGATGGAGCGCCTCGGGGATCGAGGGCAGAGGCGGCACGGGCGGCGGCTGCGTGTCTGAGCCCTTCCTGCCAAACCGACGTCTTTTGCTCTTCTCCCTGGTAAGTTGAGGGGCTTCGGCCGGTTCATCCTCTATTTCGTCATCAGAGTCAAAATTGTACTAGAAATTACGACTCGAGAGCTGCCTAGGGATGATGAGGCCGAGCTGTATCTTTTCGCGGAGTGAAATGTCCAATTGCTTGGCGAGCGGATGCTGATCAAACTCATGACGTGACAAGTCATTGGGATAAGTGAGAATGGGAGGCACGTCAATTTCTCCAGCAAAAGCCGCACCGTCCGTTTTGGCGGCCGAGATTTCACGCCCAGGCATGCCTTTCAGGAGCGGCGAGAGCTGCGCATTGTACCGGAGAGATGAAGATAGTGACCGGCCGGAAGCAAGTGAGCGATGGGAATCTTGAATTACTGGCTCGAAATCAGATCTGTCGCTATCGAGAAATGAGGGGCTCGGGGACGGAGCTGCGCTGGATCGGGACGAGCTCGTCAGAAAGGAGCTCTCTGCTGGAGACTCCGGGACGCAGATACTCCGTCTTCGGCACTCGAGCGCATGTAAAGTGGAAAGGCAGAGTAGTTCAAGCTTTTTGAATTCTTCGGTGTAACGCAGAAGCGCGTTCCTGGCTTCAGTGTAGCCAGGCATGTTGCACCAGGAAAAGAGCCGGGTCTGTAGCGCAAGCCATTTGGTCACGTCATTCGCATGGCCACACATCAAGTGCTCGTAAACGGAAAAGCGAATACTTTCACGTAAACCCTCCGAGTATGGAGCCAATGGCAGTATCGTGTCCAAATTGGCAGCAGCGATGGGTGGGAAGAGGGCATTGAGCTTGGCCAAGATCTGCTCCTTTGGTGTCTGCAGTCCTGGGTCTAGACTCTGTATTAAGATCTGTAATAAGGCAAAGTTAGCAGATGGAAATATTGTAGACCTGCTGTTTCTTACAGCTGCACGGAAGCCCATGTGAAAAAGACCATAGTGAAGAGTGGCAGTGTTGTGCAGTTCGTGGAGAAGCGATAGCTGCGCAACGTCCATAGCTGCCCCCATTTCACGCCTGACGGTATTGACTAGCACTAAGCGATGCTTTTCCAATTGGTCTAAACAAACAATTCCGTGCATGGAATATTCATATTCAATACCACCACTGTGAGATGGATCTTTGAAGACGACCCGTGTTGCTGTGATGATGGCTTTGCGCGGGTTGATGGTGTAAAGCGAAGCGCTGTTTGTGGATTCCGGGACAGTGCTATGAAGCAGGGCTGAATGGATGCAGTCGTCATGATCAAAGGAGCGCAGTCTGCTCTGGATAGCTTTTGTGAATTCGCAGTGGTGTTTGGAGTAAGCTAGGTTGTCGATTCTGAGCAATTCGCGTAGCCGGGCGATCTCTCGGCGCATCCAGCGTTGTTCGACTTCGAGGGCACTTGGAAGCATCATGGGTGTAGTGTATATGTAGAGGAAACGAAGAGAAACACAAGTCTCAAGTTATGGTGAAGCATGTGCTGGTGTGTGGCACTTGACAAGCCCGCTAAGTAGTCCATTTGACATGTTGATGCGCTGGGGGACGATTTGGATAGATATTTCTTCTGTGAAGCTTGGTTCAGTATATAAGGAGAAGAGAGGACAGTGAGACGCAAGAAAGTGGGGGGAGTGCGGGCGGTAGTGCTACATGTATTTCAACGAGCGTTTGGCAAGGTGAGGCGCAAGGTGAGAAGCAAGTGATTCGCAGTCTGGGGCGATTTGCATCAGCATTCTCAACTCATGAGAAGCAGAGTATGAGTTGATGCATATCCTCAATTGAGACAAGACATGTCGAGGCTGGAAGAGGGCTCGTTTCGCGAGTCACTGGTCGTTCGAGACGTTCGAGACGTGATGGTGGAGGAGCGGAAATAAGGTTGGGCGCTAGCAAGGGGACAAGATGAAAGAAGAACGAGTATAGTGGAGAACCTACAGGGGATTCCAGGGGATTTTGTCAGTGGATGATGGTCACTTTTAGCGCCTGTGTTCTGTGCTAAGGCACCGTAAAGGCGGAGTACCGCAACAAAGCTCGCTGGAAACGGCACAAGCGTCCGCTGAAAGAAACCCGCTGAAAGAACCAGAACGCCAGCTAATCGTGCGACCAGTCCATATTACAGGCCTCGTGGGCGCATCCATTCGCACAGACCAATGCCCGTCCGTATCGCGCGCGTGTCTTCACCAGCGTTCAGCGCCAAGAGACTTCCTCTGGTGCGTTCTTTTTCTCTTCTTAAATCAAAATTGATACACAGCTCACAGCTCACGCCACGCTATGCTATTCCCTGTCATCGAGTGAGGCATTAGCACCATCATCGCGATGCTTACATCGAGGCTTGCGGCTGCCACCGCAACGCGTTTGTTGGTCAGGAGCCCGACGAGGCCTCCGGCGACAGCCGGCGCATTCTCAACGCAGGGCGCAAGGCGGAACGGTATGTCTTTGGGTGGCACCGGGCTTCGATTGATCCAGCGGCATGACGTTTGGGCCATTGATAACCGCCGAGCATGCGACACAATGCTAATGTGTCCACCGCAGCAGAGGGCAAGGCTCAAACAGCTTCAGGCTCAAGCACAAACAGTACCAGCAATGACAAGGCCCAGGGGGAACCGTCAGTGCTCTCCAAAATGGCAGAGTCGGCCGCGACTACGTTTGCCTCGATTCTTGTATTGGGACTCGGATTCGCTGCCGCTGGATATATTTACCACAGAAGCTATAAGATGCTCGTGGTAAACAAAATGGTCCGCGCCTTTGAGCCCGGTGACCCTGTCCTTGATCTGGCAGCTGTTGCGAAGGATTTGCCGGCCCATAGCGAGGCTAATGAGGAACGCTGGGTGCATCGCGACGAGCAGACCATTGTCGATGCTATTGTCGATGGCCGCGACGTTGGCCACTACTTTCTCATGATTGGCGAGAAGGGCGCCGGCAAGAGCAGCATGCTGCTCGAGGCGATGCGCAAGATCAACGGTGATGGCGTTTCCATGTTTGAGGCTCATGCAGATCTCGAGGTCATCCGCATCCGCCTCGGAAAAGCCCTCAACTATGAGTTCCACGAAGATTACATTGGTGGTTACTTTAGTGAGCGCGGCCCGCGCGAGTCGACCGCGCTGCTCGACATTGAGCGCGCCCTCAACAAGCTGGAAAAAGTTGCCATGAAGCTGCTCAAGAAGCGTAAGAAGCCGTTGATCCTCATCGTGAACCAGATGCATCTCCTGCGCGACGACGATGACGGTCGCGACCTCATTGAACTGCTACAGCAGCGGGCTGAGCAGTGGGCGGCCACCAATCTCGTCACCATGATCTTCAACTCGGACGACTACTGGGTCTATGAGCGCCTGAAGCAGCTGGCCACGCGCATGGAAGTACTCCCCATTACTGATCTGCCCAAACAGCAAGCGGTCAGTGCTTTGCAGAAGTATCGCCAACGCTACTGGGGAGAGTCACTCGACACCAAGCAGCTCGAGCAGGTGTACGACCGTGTTGGTGGACGATTGAACTTTTTAAACAAGGTAGCTAAAAGTAGGGATATGCTGGCAACCTGTGAAAGCATCAAGGAAATCGAAAAGAGGTGGTTCCTGAACCAGTGCTGGATCCTGGGCATGGAAATGGACGACGATGTCATGGATCAGCAAAAGTGGGCGGTAAGTACCCGTGATATCCCAATCCTATTCGCAAAAATACTTGTCTAATTTGAGCGTAGGCTGCCGCGATGGTTCTCGCGCAGGCATTAGTAGCCAAGGAGAAGGACATGGACCTGATATACGACCCGGTCATTGGCCATATTTTGCCCTCATTCCCGTTTCACCTTGCCCAGGAACTGATGACGCGGTGCGACTTCATCCGGAAGCTGGACAGCCTCAACCTCTTCAGCATCACAAGCAAGGCAGACGTGCGCGCCAGCAGTGTGCCCATGCACATTGCCTTCCAGGAGATTTGCAGCCAGCCCGGCTTCGACAAGCATCTGGAGCTGACGATCCAGCGCATTGCCGACATTGAGAGCTTGGGCAGAACACGCGAGCTGGTGGCCAAGGATCTGGTGCTCGGCGGGCATTACGAGATTGAGACTGGCCGGAAGGGCATCACTGTACGAATCAAGGAAGCCGAGAACAAAGACGAGTAAGGCGTTGAGGCCCGCATCGGCATGTCGTGCGAAGCGATTGCTGCGGGTTTCTTTATGCATCATGGCTGGGTAAAACGTTTTTTGGATCTCACAGGAAGTTTCCTTTGTAGTTAGAAGGCTGCATTTGTGCAACCGCGATGGCGAGTGATGGCAGTAATGGGCAAAGATTGCCGGCATGATACTAATACCTCTATCGCGAGTGATGGCAGTAATGGGCAAAGATTGCCGGCATGATCAACCGCCATCCTGAGGATGTTCGCGACCGGTATCGAAATTACGTATTACTAGTATTACTCGCAATAGAGGCATCGCCGCTATCACTCGTGATAAAGGTATCGCCGCTATCACTCGTGATAAAGGTATCGCCGCTATCACTTACAATAAAGGTATCGCCACTATTACTTAATACCTTTATTATAAGTAATAGCAGCAATACAAGTAATAGCGGCAATATAAGTGATAGCGGCGATATGAGTGATAGTGGCGATACGAGTGATAGCAGCAATATAAGTGATAGTAGCGATATAAGTAATAGTAGCAATAGCTTCAATATAGTGTAGAGGCGAGATAGAAAATTTAGTCGCACTATATAAAAGCAACTAGCCACAAATTATTTATAAAATTTGAAAAAAGCGTTTATTATGTAAGTCTGGTCTACTGATTGATGAGCGCTATCTCCTCTTCGTCGTCCCAGCCCTCTCCCGCAATATTTGGTAGTCCGTCTTGGTCGTATTTGTCGGCAAGGTACTGAGCACAGTCGCGCACAGTTCTCGACTCAGAGCCAGGGACCGACTTGACCAGCCGAGCCCAGACGAGCTCCTGTGTAGCACGATGCCACGAGTTGCGGAATTGCTTATCACAGAGCCTCTGCCATGGAATTTTGGCTGTGGAAGAAACAGACAGTGACTTGATTGCAAGCACGAGGCGATACTTTTCGGTATCTGGCATGTCCTCGAGTTGACGGCGGGCTTTGTCTAGCCGGAAAGAAATGCTGGAGTCGGGGTCGGCCGAAACGAGCCTACCCGTGCTGTGAATTCGCGAATTCATGGCCTTCCACTTGGTGATGCACTGCAGGCGACTTCGCGTACGCCCCATGCACTCGCTAATATTCTGCCACTCGATGAGTTCCTCGTACGTTCTTGTTTGCAGCAACTTCTTTTCAGGATTCTCTATGCGCGCTTCATCAATTTTCAGCATGGCCTCTTGGATATAATGCGCCAGGCGCGCCTCCTCTTCCTCGTCCCAAGCCTCCTTCTTTTGTGCGCCGCCGCAGATAAGGTAGTTTCGATACCGGTCGCGAACATCCTCAGGATGGCGGTTGATCATGCCGGCAATCTTTGCCCACGCCGTGCCATGTTCATTGATGAGGCCAGAAAGTTCATTATCCTGGTCAACTGTCCAAGTACCTCGTGCCACAAAGTTGTGGAACTTTTTGCGAGCAACGTTAATGACCTTTTGTCGGTGACGATTCGGGCATTCGGCAAAAATGCGCATCCAGAGCTCGGCGTGTGCTTTGCCGGCTGAGGTTCCGCCATGAGCTTGGATCATCTGCAGACATGTGTTAGTATTCAGTTATCATGATAGGTCGAGGGGTGAACATGCCTCATTAACATCGCGCTGCTCCATATTGTATTCAGCTCTGAAACTTTCAATAGCGTGAGCAACACGAGACAATTCCTCTTCACTGAATTTTCCTCCCTTATGGTTCAGTCTAGGAGACTTAGGGTTCAGTCCAGAAGATTCAGCCTGTAGCTCCTCCCTCTCAGCTTTGCGCTGGCGTATGGGGCCTTTCTTGGGGGCGGCCCTCTTTGCCCTCCGAGGATTGGGCGTTATAGCTGAAGGCGAAGGCAGCTGCCCGAAAATGTCAAGCGAAGCATCTGTGACGGGCTCGTCGAAGAAGGTCGGCTTTGATTTCTTGCGCGTGGAGCGTAGGCGTCGTGACGTCGATGCAACTTCACCGGCTGGAGCGTCTGCTGGGTCTTCGGATAGTGCTTCAACGGCTGGTACTTCTGACGTAGGCTCTACTGGTACCTCTGCTGTTATCTCTATAGAATCAGCTGCGAGTTTCGCCATTTCCGCGTCTTGCTGCTGTGAGGCCTGTGTATTGATGTGTTCTTGCCAAGCCTCTAGAGCTATAGCTTCGACGTTACCCGATAGGCCGCGTGTGTGTAAAAGAACCGCAGACGGCGAGTTTAGAGGTTCGGGGTTAGCCGGCTCTTTGGAGATGCTGTTAATAGCAGCATGCGACTTGCGCTTCTTTTGGCTCGTGCCGTCCGATAGGTCGGAATTTTTGCGCTTCTTCTTAGAAGGCGAAGTAGGCGTAACGGTAGGGGTATTGGTATTATGGTGGCTGTTGATGGAGCTTGAGAGTTTGTGCTTGCTCTTTTGTGACTTGGTGGAGCTGTTGTTCTTCTTGTCGCGTTGCCCCTTTTTGCCGCGTCGCTCCTTCTTGGAGGACACAGGCTTAATGGCTAGGGAGGAGGAGATGGTGTTGCTGTTAAAGACTTCTAATGCACCAAAGTCGGCCTCAACCTCGCCTTCCTCATAATCGTCGCGAAGGGCGGGGAGATCCTGCGAATTGGTCGTCATGGCGACGTTTTCGGTGTCTTGAGCGGGTTGGTAATGCTCGTGGTCGCGGCGTTTGCGGGACGAAGGCGCGTAGGACGAAGCTAGACCGTCGCTGTTTGGAGACGATTGCGGTCGCACAAGAGAGAGAAAGGTAGATGCGAGACTGCGCGAATCACCCCATATGCTAGTGGAGGACATGTAAGCGAAGAAAGAAGCCAGGCGGCTCAATTTTGCGAGGGACTAGCAGTTGCTGCAGGCAGTTGAGGTGGCGCCTAAAAAATTGGTGGCGCGGTGTTGGCTGGGAAGTTGTGAGGGCAAGCAAGAGTGGTGCAGGGTAGGGGGCTTGTGGGCTGGAGCACGAAAGTGGGTGCTAAACATTCTGCCTGAGCTCCGAGGCACACAATCAGACTGACCCTTGAATTGATGGTGAGGAACGGCTGATAATTTGATGACAACAAGCTAAACCAGATTAGGATAGCGCCCCGTAGCTTCTGCCGAAAATTACAGGGGAGAGTTGTTGGAAATAATTTACCCACCACACCTATTGTACTTATTATGGTTATTACTTTCATCATGTTAATTATGTTATACTTATTATAAATCTGGTTTAGCTAGCTTGTGATCAAATTATCAGCCTCCCTGGGCCTAGGTAGGTAGCCAATATGCGATGCGGCATTGTCATTCATTGTCGACTCGAATTGGGAAGCCAGAGTTGGCACGTGGACCCGCTGTACGGCATGCTTGCTACAAGATGTCTAAGGTATGGACTTGAGAGCGACCGGGGCTAGCCTGCAGGAAGAATGCGAAGCATGCGCATCTAGTTATCTCTCCCCTACCATCTAAGGCAGATGAAGACATTGCGAGGCTCTCGATTGGCTCATCTGTCGAGAACAGGGCGAGACTTGCGGCCGTCCTAACACGAAGCCATGAACGGGGCGCAGAAAACGACGACCGTAGCGGTCATTGGCCTCGGTAAGCCATCAGCCATGGCTGCGCCTCTGCCGCTATGGCTCTCCGGCGGCGTTTGAAAGAAAGTAGGAAGCAGAATAGCTAACGTCGTTTTATTACAGGAGGAATGGGTATAGTGACAGTTAAGAATCTGATCGAAGAAGGGTTCGACGTTACCGGCTTTGATAAAAGCGCATACTACGGCGGTCTGTGGCACTTTACCGAGGACAAACAAACTCTCAGCATTCTTGAATGTAGGCCGGTAGTTTAGACCCAACAGACAACGAGGCTGTTAACACTAATAACCATGAGGCAGCTACACAAGCGAATATCCCCATTGAACGGGTGCGTCACCTTTCCGTCGCAAGACGCGTCGCAAGAGCTAACCAGTGCCGCAGATGTGCTATACCGATTTTCCTTTCCCAAAAGGTACTTATCAAGTCCCATTTGCAAACAAGGTATCCGTCTAATTACGCGCAGATACACCGACACACTGTTCTGCCGCCGAGGTGCAACGGTACATTGAGTCGTACGTGGAGCACTTTGAGCTCGCGCCGCATTTCCGGCTCAATGCCTCAGTCACGCGCATTTCGGAAATCGAGGAGACGGGCCGGTGGAAGATTGACATTGGCGGCGCCCCGTCGCAGTACTTTGACAAGGTGGTCATGGCCACCGGGCCGCACGTCAAGGCGACTGCGTTCCGGCTCGAGGGCCAGGAGTTATTCGCCGGCGAAGTGATGCACTCGCAACAATTCAAAAGGTGAGTAGTCGTTGCTGTTTTTGAATGCCCATGCACACACACACACTTCTTTCAACTAATGCCTGGTAGAGCATCAGACTATGCTGGCAAAAGAGTCATTGTTGTAGGCATGGGCAACACGAGCGCCGACATTGCAAGTGAGTTGGTGGGCGTCGCGTCCGAGGTCTATTTATCTCACAACAGAGGGGCACATGTCGTATGTGTGGCCATGACAGAACCACCCCCCGCGTATCCCTACTGACAACTCCCGCAGCTCCCCCGTGACCTCAAAGGCGTACCCGCGACCAGTGTGCTCACCCACCGCCTCGTCCGTCTGCAAGGAATCATCGACTGGCTCTTCCCGCAGCTGCGCGACTGGATAAGTGACCGCGTCCTGCGCGGCATCACATCAGCCGTCTTCGGCCCTCTGGACCCCTCTTGGAGCCTCGCCGACGCGCCGCCCGCCACCGTCACCAACCCCATCATCAACGACACGCTGATCCCGCACTTGCGCGCCGGTCATGTCACCTCGGTCGCCGGCCTCGTGCGCGTCACGGGCCCGTCCACCGTCGCGCTCGCCGACGGCCGCACGCTCGACGCCGACATCATCGTCTACTGCGCCGGCTACGCCAACAACTACGACGTCCTCGACGCCCGCGTCAACCCGATGCGGCACGCCGACGCCGCGTGGGCCGCTGCGCGAGGGTCCCGCGGCCGCCCGCTGCCGCGGCTCTACCAAAACGTCTTTTCGCTAGATCGCCCCGACGCGCTGGCGTTTGTGGGCTGCGCGTGGTTCGCCACCGGCGCGTTTGCCGTGGCCGACCTGGCGAGCATGTGCATCGCGCAAGTCTGGCGCGGCCGGTCGCGGCTCCCGCCGGCCGACGCCATGGAGCGCTGGATGGACGCCCAGGCCGCGTACGTGACGGGGCTGGCGCGCCGCGGGACCATTGTCCCCGCAACGGTCAACATGCGCGCGTGGCTCGTCTGGGCCGACGAGACGGCCGGGCTCGGCGTCGAGCGGCATGTCGGGCGCTGGTGGGGGTGGGAGGGTTGGCGGTTTTGGTGGCGCGAGAGACGGCTGCACGGCATGATTGAGACGGGTGTGCTCACGTCGGCCGTCTGGCGGCTGTTTCCGGGGGACAAGAGGAAAGCGTGGGACGCCGCGCGGGCCGAGGTGCAGCGGCTGAATGAGAAGCACGAGGCGAACCTTGCAAGGTACAAAGAGAGTCACTAGTAAGAGGCCGTAGCATGTAATGTCTGTATAGAATTCAACCAAAGTTACAATTTCATCACGATGACAGATGAACGCTTGTGACTTGGTTGCTATTTTATTTCGAAAAAGATCAACTATATAGTATATGCCTAGAGTTCATACTAGACAAGTGGCTCTGCAGTGTTCTCGCTGATTCACGGATCCGGGGTATTGGGTTCATCTAGAGACGGTCAACCGGTACCCTGGCCACTGCCGAAGCGCTGGTACTTACAATGTCAGCCGGTGATGACTGGAGGGAGATTTTTACTGCTTTTTGCCCGTCAGACCAGAGAGAAGATTGGTGACGGTCCCGAGGATGCCACCGAGGCCACCGGGAACAGCACCGCCGAGGCCTCCGGGAATGGCATTGCCGACACCGCCAGGGATAGGGATAGCATTGCCGAGACCTCCGGGGATGGCGCCACCAAGACCTCCGGGGATGGCACCGCCGAGGCCTCCGGGAATGGCACCGCCGAGGCCTCCGGGAATGGCATTACCGACGTCGCCAGGGATGGCATTGCCGACGCCGCCAGGGACGACATTGCCCAGACCGCCAGGGAGAGCACCAGTGATACCGCCAAGAGCACCATCGAGAGGGCCGGTGGGAGCAGCGACGGCAAGGCCGAGCAGAGTAGCAACAATGGCAAACTTCATTTTGGAGGTTGAGAAAAGAGGATTGGAAAGACTGTAGTGAGAGATGAATTTGTCTGGAGAGAGCGAGCATGGAAAGGGGGCTGCCCGTGACTTATATAGTCATTCTGGTCTTGTCACTCGAGACACTACATACCTTGGGATATACGCTGCTTTGCGACGGAAGGGTTGTTCAACAATAGCAGGTTCTCTGCATGCAGCTGCTACTTGGGCAGTTTGGGTAACGAGGTAGTGTCTCAATAGTGGATGATGATGGTGAGACATTTGAGGGTAGCGAGGAATGACAGCTATCACACGCAGTGAGTCTCTCAACCACAGCCCGGAATGTGACGGCGAGCTTGTTAAAACAGAAAAGGGGAAACTCTTTCAGCATGTTCCAATGGCAGACGAGAAAAGTGCATGCTGGGCCAGACCCCTTCTTCGAGACCCTTGTTCCGAGAATGCGGGGAGGCGCTGAGCAGCGAGAGGGGAATTAACCGACGACGATGGACATTCTTGGACTTGTTTCAAATTTCTACTGAATGGAGGATGGTTGAGAAATGGAAGATTCAAGTCGCGCTTGAAGCCATGATTGTTGCGGAATGAATCGGGCATGTAATTTGTAGAAATGATGGTGCCCAAACACTAACGCGGCACAGAGGCTGTCACTGACGGCACGTGACAACAAAGACGAGTTCTATTGTCCATTGCAACAAGATGGACAGTTGAAGCAATGACGTTCGCCGAGAAGTATTCAAGTTTGTGGACAATTAACGACAATTCGTAATTTATTGCATTTCCAATTTGGTCCCTTTTCCCGCACCAATGACACCATACCCCGTCCGGCTGTCGACTTCATCCCAGTCGCCTCCGCGCCTCCACCTTTTTGCCCGCCTCCAACAACATCGAAGGACCTTGTTGACCTCGAACTTTGACCCTTTTGTCCTCGAATCTCCCAAGGCCGGGGAATCTTGCTAACCTTGATACCCGAATGTAATCTCGCCTTTCGATTGCGTTTTCTCTTCACACTTGCTCCCGATTGGTCGTGCTATTCAAATCGGGCCTGTACCAGTGGCCCAGGGCCAACACCAGCCTTACTTCCAACAGCCTTTTTTTTTGGTCCTCCCCCTCCCACCGCCTATCCGACACAAGCACCATACAATGCCCAGACAGCAATGATTCCTCGCCTCGCATCCCGAGCGCCGATGCTCTGCTCCCGCTACGGGATAGCATCGGCGCGTACTCGCCCGCCGTGGGCCGCGCCGCCAAGCCTGCCGTTGACACAACGGCTCCGAACCACGGCCGCGCCGCGACGACCGCAAGCTTCTACCCCGCCCGCGACGACGGCGCCGCTGCCCAACACGGCCAAGACGACGACGACAGACGCTGCCAAGCCGGCCGCCGTCAAGAACAACGACCCCCTGACCCTGCCCGAAAAGACAGTCACGGAGCAGCGCAAGGCCGACTGGGCCATCATGAAGGAAATGTCGCGGTACCTGTGGCCCAAGGACAACCTGGGCACCAAGTTTCGCGTCAGCCTTGCCGTGGTGCTGCTCATCGGCAGCAAGGTGCTCAACGTGCAGGTGCCCTTTTACTTCAAGAGCATCGTTGACTCGCTCAACGTCGACGTGGCGACCCTCGGCGGCACCGCCACCACCGTCGCCGGCGCCATGATCATCGGCTACGGCGCCTCGCGCATCGGTGCCACCATCTTCCAGGAGCTCCGCAACGCCATCTTCGCCTCGGTCGCGCAAAACGCCATCCGCTCCGTCGCCCGCAACGTCTTTGACCACCTGCTGCGCCTCGACCTCGCCTTCCACCTCGCCAAGCAGACGGGCGGCCTCACGCGCGCCATTGACCGCGGCACCAAGGGCATCAGCTTTCTGCTGACCAGCATGGTCTTCCACGTGCTGCCGACGGCCCTCGAGATTGGCATGGTCTGCGGCATCCTCACCTGGCAGTACGGCGTCAAGTTTGCCGCCGTCACCGCCCTCACCATGGTCGGCTACACGGCCTTTACTATCTGGACGACGGCGTGGCGCACCAAGTTTCGGCGCCAGGCAAACGCGGCCGACAACAAGGCGTCCACGGTCGCCGTCGACTCGCTCATCAACTACGAAGCGGTCAAGTACTTTAACAATGAAAAGTTTGAGGTGGCTCGCTACGACAATGCCCTGAAGCAGTACGAAAAGAGCTCCATCAAGGTGGCTACCTCGCTCGCGTTCCTCAACAGCGGCCAGAACATCATCTTCTCGTCTGCCTTGACAGCAATGATGTACTTTGCCGCCGACGGCGTCGCCAAAGGCAGCCTGACCGTGGGCGATCTGGTCATGGTCAATCAGCTCGTGTTCCAGCTCTCCGTGCCGCTCAACTTCCTCGGCTCCGTCTACCGCGAGCTGCGCCAGTCCCTGCTCGACATGGAGACGCTATTCAGTCTGCAAAAGGTCAATGTCAGCATCACCGACAAGCCGGGCGCCCTGCCGCTCGCCCTGCCCAAGGGCGGCGAGATCCGCTTCGAGAACGTCCACTTTGGCTACCATCCGGACCGGCCCATCCTGCAGAATCTCAGCCTCACCATCCCCGCGGGCAAAAAGGTGGCCATTGTCGGGCCGAGCGGCTGCGGCAAGTCGACGCTGCTGCGGCTGCTGTTCCGCTCCTACGACGCCCAGAGCGGCCGCATCCTCATCGACGACCAGGACATCCGCGATGTGCAAGTGGACTCGCTGCGGCGCGCCATCGGCGTCGTGCCCCAGGACACGCCGCTCTTCAACGACACTGTGGAGCACAATATCCGCTACGGGTCGGTGGACGCGACGCACGCGCAGGTCGTGGCCGCCGCGCGGCGCGCCCGCATCCACGACACGATTGCCCGGTTCCCGGACGGCTATGAGACCAAGGTGGGCGAGCGCGGGCTCATGATCTCGGGCGGCGAGAAGCAGCGCCTGGCCATGAGCAGGCTGCTGCTCAAGGACCCGCCGCTGCTCTTCTTTGACGAAGCGACGAGCGCGCTGGACACGCACACGGAGCAGGCCCTCATGGTCAACATCAACGGCATCCTGCGCGAAAAGGGCCGCACCAGCGTCTTTGTCGCGCACAGGCTGCGCACCATCTTCGACTCGGACTTGATTATTGTGCTCAAGGAGGGCCAGGTGGCCGAGATGGGCACCCACCGGGAGTTGATCGATAGAGCCGGCGTCTATGCTGAGCTGTGGAGTGGTGAGTCTTTTGGATTTTTCAACCCTTTTTACCTTTTTTCCCCAAACGACCATGGTTCGGGTTACAGAATTAACGACGTGCTAACGGATCTGATTGTAGCACAAGAAACCCTCTTCAATGAGGATGGGACGGATCGGCCAGAAACGACGGCGGATAACAGCAAGGCTAAGAAGTAGAGAGTTCCACAAGGACCATAGTTGTATATAGAATAAGGCCTAAAGTAGGCTAGATCTTGGCTCATCTAAAGGAATTTTCTAGCGTAGAGGCACTAATGCTTCCTGGCAGGGGTCTTCCTTCCGTAACTGAGCCCGGCATTTCTATGTAGTGAGGGTGTGGGTAGATCATCTTGATTGTTAGTCTTACCTCCACCATCACTTACACCCAGCCGAGCGCTGGTCTGATTCCTAGCAGGTAGATATTGAAGCCACGGCGGCCTCGCTCTGTGTGATGTCAAGTACAAAAGTTCCGCAGGTTGACGCAATTGCGCCTTCTTGTTCGGGATCAAGCTGCGTAACGTTATTTGCCTCATATTGGCATGGCGCAGGGCGTAGGGCGTGCGCCTGACAAGGTCGCTTTCGGGTCGAATTGTGGAGGGACAGCTGCAAATGGGCCAATACAATTTCGGGCATTTGCTGCTGAATAATGTATATTGGATCTAGGTTGCTTTATATACCAGCAACGCCATCATAACAGCGTGAAAGACGAGCGCTTTTGTACCCACCCACACACATTCAACACCATCACCATCACCACCATGTCCCAGATGAGCGAAGCCGATCGCGTGGCGAACCTCCTGGTCGCACAGGCCAAGGCCGAAGCGCTGTTCAAAGAAATCGAAGAAACGCTCATCCGGCCGGGCGTCAGCGACAAGACGCTGAGCGCCGAGATTGCGGCGCTCGGCAAGGCGCGGCACGGCCTCGAGACGCACTGGCACAAGCGCATCGTGCGCAGCGGGCCCAACACGCTGGCGGCGTACAAGGAGAACCCGCCGGACCGGGTGATTGAGGCCGACGACATCCTCGTCGTGGACCTCGGCCCCGTGTTTGAGCAGTGGGAGGCCGACTTTGGACGGACGTTTGTGCTGGGCAGCGACCCGCGCAAGCTGCGGGTGCGCGACGCGCTTCAGCCGCTTTGGCACGCCGTCCGGGACCGGTACCGCGCCCGGCCGGACATGACGGGCGCCGAGCTGTTTGCCATTGCCAAGGGCGCGGGCGAGGCGCAGGGATGGACCTGGGGCGCCGACATTGCCGGCCACATTGTCGGCTCGTTCCCCCACGAGCGCATCCCGCACGACATGATGCCGCTGTACATTGCCGCCGGCAACACGACGTCGATGCGGACGCTGGGCAAGGACGGCCATGTGCGGCAGTGGATTCTGGAGATTTACCTGCACGATAAGGAGGGACAGTTTGGGGGCTTCTTTGAACAGCTGTTGACTGTGGACTAGGTCGATCAAGTATGGCTAGTAGTACAAATGTACAAACATTGAATGATGCATTATAGCATATTGCGTAAAAGCAGTGACCTACACTTCGTGGAAGCTATGGTATCATAACCCTGTTTCCTTTCATATCAAAAGGATGGGGCAGAATTAACATCAGACGTCCTTTGCGTGACGTCGTTGTCGGCATTGACTATTTAGGTATGTGCCAGTTTGGGGAGAGCCCCTCCAGAGGAGACAAGAACCGCGAATGCATATCGACGCCACTCACTCCTTTGCAATCATCTGCGCTCTTGACGTGACGGGCGCGCCGTCCAAGAAAGCGCGCAGCTGGAGGGCCCTGAGCTCCGTGCGGCCGGTGGCGGGGTCGGCGACGACAGGGACGAGCTCGACGACGTTGAACTCTGCGACGCGGACCTCGACGGCGTCGGGGTCTTCGCAAAAGGTCGAGACGCTGGTGGACTCGTACATGACGGTGCGGCGGCCGGAGCCGTCGCGGGCGGGCAGGTCCCAGGCGATGCGGACGGCGTGGTGGAAGCGGGAGAGGCGCGCGGCGCGCTTGGGCAGCATGCGGACGACGTCGACGGCGGGTCAGGG